>NW_019250836.1:0-42906 GCF_002742605.1 Olea europaea var. sylvestris
CCAAATATGCTAGAGCTCATTCTTTCGAAAAATGGCCAAAATCCATCTCACGTCATGACGAAGTGCTGAGTGCTATCCAAAACTATCGCTACATTTTCAAAAAGTACATGTGGGGCCAAAACGGACACCGTGTGCAAAAGTTACGCCTAATTCTTCGTCCGCCGACTCTCCAAGCGTTCTAAATATGCCAGTGCTCATTCTTTCGAAAAATGGCCAAAATCCCTCGTACGTCACGACGGAGTCGTGAGTTCAGACCAAAACGGTCGCTACATTTCCAAAAAGTACTTATGGGCCCAAAACGGACACCGTGTGCAAAAGTTACGCTCAATTCTTCGTACGCCGACTCTCCAAGCGTTCTAAATATGCCAGTGCTCATTCTTTCGAAAAATGGCCAAAAGCCCTCGTACGTCACGACGGAGTCGTGAGTTCAGACCAAAACGGTCGCTACATTTCCAAAAAGTACTTATGGGCCCAAAACGGACACCGTGTGCAAAAGTTACGCTCAATTCTTCGTACGCCGACTCTCCAAGCGTTCTAAATATGCCAGTGCTCATTCTTTCGAAAAATGGCCAAAAGCCCTCGTACGTCACGACGGAGTCGTGAGTTCAGACCAAAACGGTCGCTACATTTCCAAAAAGTACTTATGGGCCCAAAACGGACACCGTGTGTAAAAGTTACGCTCAACTCTTCGTACGCCGACTCTCCAAGCTTTCCAAATATGCAAGTGCTCATTCTTTCGAAAAATGGCCAAAATCTCTCGTACGCCACGATGAAGTTATGACTTCAATCCAAAACTGTCGCTACATTTCTGAAAAGTACTTATGGGCCCAAAGTGAACGCCGTTTGCAAAAGTTACGCACAATTCTTCGAACGTCGACAATCTGAGCATTCCAAATTTGAAAGTGCTTATTCTTTTGAAAACTGCCCGAAATCCCTCGTACGTCATGACGAAGTGGTGAGTTCAATTCGAAACGGTCGCTGCATTTCCAAAAAGTACTTATGGACCCAAAACGGACACCGTGTGCTAAAGTAATGCTCAATTCTTCGTACGCCGACTCACCAAGTGTTCCAAATATACAAGTGCTCATTCTTTCGAAAAATCGCCAAAATCCCTCATACGTCACGACGAAGTGGGGAGTTCAATCCAAAACGGCCGCTACATTTCCAAAAAGTACTTATGGACCCAAAACGGACACCGTGTGCTAAAGTAATGCTCAATTCTTCGTACGCCGACTCTCCAAGCGTTCCAAATATGCAAGTGCTCAGTCTGTCTAAAAATTGCTGAAATCCCTCGTACGTCATGATGAAGTGGTGAGTTCAATCCAAAACGGCCGCTACATTTCCAAAAAGTACTTATGGGCCCAAAACGGACGCCATTTTCAAAAGTTACGCTCGATTCTTCGTACGTCGACTCTCCAAACGTTCCAAATATGCCAGTGCTCATTCTTTTGAAAAATGGGTGAAATCCCTCGTACGTCACGATGAAGTGGTGAGTTCAATCCAAAACGGTCGCTGCATTTCCAAAAAGTACTTATGGGCCCAAAACGAACGCCGTTTTCAAAAGTTACACTCGATTCTTCGAACGCAGACAATCGAAGCTCTCCAAATATGCTAGAGCTCATTCTTTCGAAAAATGGCCAAAATCCATCTCACGTCATGACGAAGTGCTGAGTGCTATCCAAAACGATCGCTACATTTTCAAAAAGTACTTGTGGGGCCAAAACGGACACCATGTGCAAAAGTTACGCTTAATTCTTCGTCCCCCAACTCTCCAAGCGTTCTAAATATGCCAGTGCTCATTCTTTGGAAAAATGGCCAAAATCCCTCGTACGTCAGGATGAAGTAGTGAGTTCAATCCAAAACGGTCGGAACATTTCCAAAAAGTGCTTATGGGCCTAAAACGGACACTGTGTGTAAAAGTTACGCTCAATTCTTCATACGCCGACTCTCCAAGAGTTCCAAATATGCAATTGCTCATTCTTTCTAAAAATGGCCAAAATCCCTCGTACGTCACGACGGAGTCGTGAGTTCAGACCAAAACGATCGCTACATTTCCAAAAAGTACTTATGGGCCCAAAACGGACACCGTGTGCAAAAGTTACGCTCAATTCTTCGTACGCCGACTCTCCAAGCGTTCCAAATATGCAAGTGCTCATTCTTTCGAAAAATGGCCAAAATCCCTCATACACCACGACGAAGTTGTGAGTTCAATCCAAAATGGTCACTGCATTTTCAAAAAGTACTTATGGGCCCAAAACGGACACCGTGTGCAAAAGTTACGCTCAATTCTTCGAACGCGGACAATCCAAGCGCTCCAAATATGCAAGTGCTCATTCTTTCAAAAAATGGCCAAAATCCCTCTTACGTCACGATGAAGTGCTGAGTTCAATCCAAAATGGTCACTGCATTTTCAAAAAGTACTTATGGGCCCAAAACGGACGCCGTGTGCAAAAGTTACGCTCAACTCTTCGTACGCCGACTCTCCAAGCTTTCCAAATATGCAAGTGTTCATTCTTTCGAAAAATGGCAAAAATCTCTCGTACGCCACGATGAAGTCATGACTTCAATCCAAAATTGTCGCTACATTTCCGAAAAGTACTTATGGGCCCAAAGTGAACGCCGTTTGCAAAAGTTACGCACAATTCTTTGAACGCCGACAATCTGAGCATTCCAAATTTGAAAGTGCTCATTCTTTTGAAAACAGCTCAAAATCCCTCGTACGTCATGATGAAGTGGTGAGTTCAATCTGAAACGGTCACTGCATTTCCAAAAAGTACTTATGGGCCCAAAACGGACACCGTGTGCTAAAGTAATGCTCAATTCTTCGTACGCCGACTCACCAAGTGTTCCAAATATGCAAGTGCTCATTCTTTCGAAAAATGGCTGAAATCCCTCCTACGTCACGATGAAGTCGTGAGTTCAATCCAAAACGGTCGCTATATTTCTGAAAAGTACTTATGGGCCCAAAATGGACGCCGTTATCAAAAGTTACGCTCGATTCTTCATACGCCGACTCTCCATGCGTTCCAAATATGCAAGTGCTCAGTCTGTCTAAAATGGCTAAAATCGCTCGTACGTCACGATGAAGTGGTGAGTTCAATCCAAAACGGTCGCTGCATTTCCAAAAAAATACTTATGGGCCCAAAACGGACGCCGTTTTCAAAAGTTACACTCAATTCTTCGAACGCAGACAATCGAAGCTCTCCAAATATGCTAGAGCTCATTCTTTCGAAAAATGGCCAAAATTCATCTCATGTCATGACGAAGTGCTGAGTGCTATCCAAAACGGTCGCTACATTTTCAAAAAGTACTTGTGGGGCCAAAACGGACACCGTGTGTAAAAGTTACGCTTAATTCTTCGTCCGCCGACTCTCCAAGCGTTCTAAATATGCCAGTGCTCATTCTTTCGAAAAATGGCCAAAATCCCTCGTACGTCACGACGAAGTAGTGAGTTCAATCCAAAACGGTCGTAACATTTCCAAAAAGTACTTATGGGCCTAAAACGGACACCGTGTGTAAAAGTTATGCTCAATTCTTCATACGCCGACTCTCCAAGAGTTCCAAATACGCAATTGCTCATTCTTTCAAAAAATGGCCGAAATCCCTCATACGTCACGTGGAAGTGGTGAGTTCAATCCAAAACGGTCGCTGCATTTCCAAGAAGTACTTACGGTCCTAAAATGGACACCGTGTGCAAAATTTACGCTCAATTCTTCGTACGGCAACTCTCCAAGCGTTCCAAATATGCAAGTGCTCATTCTTTCTAAAAATGGTCGAAATCCCTCGTACATCACGATGAAGTCGTGTGTTCAATCCAAAACGGTTGTTACATTTTTGAAGAGTACTTATGGGCCCAAAACGGACGCCGTTTTCAAAAGTTACGCTCGATTGTTTGAACGCGGACAATCCAAGCGCTCCAAATATGCAAGTGCTAATTCTTTCGAAAAATGTCCGAAATCCCTCTTACGTCACGACGAAGTGCTGAGTTCAATCCAAAACGGTCGCTGCATTTCCAAAAAGTACTTATGGGCCCAACGGACACCGTGTGCAAAAGTTATGCTCAATTCTTCGTACGCCGACTCTCCATGCGTTCCAAATACGCAAGTGTTCATTCTTTCTAAAAATTGCTCAAATCCCTCGTACGTGAAGATGAAGTGGTGAGTTCAATCCAAAACAGTCGCTGCATTTCCAAAATGTACTTATGGGCCCAAGACGGACGCCGTTTTCAAAAGTTACGCTAGATTCATCGAACGCGGACAATCCAAGCGCTCCAAATACGCAAGTGCTCATTCTTTCAAAAAATGGCCGAAATCCTTCTTACGTCATGACGAAGTGGTGAGTTCAATCCAAAATGGTCGCTACATTTCCAAAAAGTACTTACGGGCCCAAAACGGACACCGTTTGTAAAAGTTACGCTCAATTCTTCGTCCGTGGACTCTCCAAGCGTTCAAAATATGCAAGTGCTCATTCTTTCGAAAAATGGCAAAAATCCCTCGTACGTCACGATGAAGTTGTGAGTTCAATCCAAAACGGTCGCTACATTTCCGAGAAGTACTTTTGGGCCCAAAACGGACACCGTGTGCAAAAGTTGCGCTCAACTCTTCGTACGCCGACTCTCCAAGCGTTCCAAATATACAAGTGCACATTCTTTCGAAAAATGGCCAAAATCTCTCGTACGCCATGATGAAGTCATGACTTCAATACAAAACAGTCGCTACATTTACGAAAAGTACTTATGGGCCCAAAATGGACGCCGTTTGCAAAAGTTACGTACAATTCTTCGAACGCCGACAATCCGAGCATTCCAAATTTGAAATTGCTCATTCTTTCTAAAAATGGCCAAAATCCCTCTTACGTCACGACGAAGTCATGAGTTCAAACCAAAACGGTCACTACATATCCAAAAAATACTTATGGGCCCAAAACGGACACCGTGTGGAAAGGTTACGCTCAATTCTTCCTACGCCGACTCTCCAAGCGTTCCAAATATGCAAGAGCTCATTCTTTCGAAAAATGGCCAAAATCCCTCATACGTCACGACGAAAGTGGTGAGTTCAATCCAAAATGGTCGTTGCAATTCCAAAAAGTACTTATGGGCCCAAAACGGACATCGTGTGAAAAAGTAACGCTCAATTCTTCGTACGCCGACTCTCCAAGCGTTCCAAATATGCAAGTGCTCATTCTTTCTAAAAATGGCTGAAATCCCGCGTACGTCACGATGAAGTCATGGATTCAATCCAAAATGGTCGCTACATTTCTGAAAAGTAGTTTTGGGCCAGAAACGGACGCCGTTTCCAAAAGTTACGCTCAATTCTTCGAACGCGGACACTCCAAATATGGAATTGCTCATTCTTTCGAAAAATGGCCAAAATCCTTCTTACGTCATGACGAAGTGGTGAGTTCAATCCAAAACGGTCGCTACATTTCCAAAAAGTACTTATGGGCCCAAAACGGACACCGTGTGCAAAATTTACGCTCAATTCTTCGAACGCGGACAATCCAAGTGCTCCAAATATGCAAGTGCTCATTCTTTCGAAAAAATGGCCAAAATCCCTCCTACGTCACGACGAATTGCTAAGTTCAATCCAAAACGGTCGCTACATTTCGAGAAGTAGTTATGGGCCCAAAACGGACGCCGTTTTCAAAAGTTACGCTCAATTCTTCGTACGCCGACTCTCCAAACGTTCCAAATATGCCAGTGCTCGTTCTTTCGAAAAATGGATGAAATCCCTTGTACGTCACGATCAAGTGGTGAGTTCAATCCAAAACGGTCGCTGCATTTCCAAAAAGTACTTATGGGCCCAAAACGGACGCCGTTTTCAAAAGTTACACTCGATTCTTCGAACGCAGACAATCGAAGCTCTCCAAATATGCTAGAGCTCATTCTTTCGAAAAATGGCCAAAATCCATCTCACGTCATGACGAAGTGCTGAGTGCTATCCAAAACGGTCGCTACATTTTCAAAAAGTACTTGTGGGGCCAAAACGGACACCGTGTGCAAAAGTTACGCTTAATTCTTCGTCCGTCGACTCTCCAAGCGTTCTAAATATGCCAGTGCTTATTCTTTCGAAAAATGGGCAAAATCCCTCGTACGTCACGACGAAGTAGTGAGTTCAATCCAAAACGGTCGTAACATTTCCAAAAAGTACTTATGGGCCTAAAACGGACACCGTGTGTAGAAGTTACGCTCAATTCTTCATACGCCGACTCTCCAAGAGTTCCAAATATGCAATTGCTCATTCTTTCAAAAAATGGCCAAAATCCCTCATACGTCAGGTGGAAGTGGTGAGTTCAATCCAAAACGGTCGCTGCATTTCAAAGAAGTACTTACGGGCCTAAAATGGACACCGTGTGCAAAATTTACGCTCAATTCTTCGTACGGCAACTCTCCAACCGTTCCAAATATGCAAGTGCTCATTCTTTCTAAAAATGGTCGAAATCCCTCGTACATCACGATGAAGTCATGTGTTCAATCCAAAACGGTCGTTACATTTCTGAAGAGTACTTATGGGCCCAAAACGGACGCCGTTTTCAAAAGTTACGCTCGATTCTTCGAACGCGGACAATCCAAGCGCTCCAAATATGCAAGTGCTCATTCTTTCGAAAAATGTCCGAAATCCCTCTTACGTCACGACGAAGTGCTGAGTTCAATCCAAAACGGTCGCTGCATTTCCAAAAAGTACTTATGGGCCCAAAACGGACACCGTGTGCAAAAGTTATGCTCAATTCTTCGTACGCGACTCTCCATGCGTTCCAAATACGCAAGTGTTCATTCTTTCTAAAAATTGCTAAAATCCCTCGTACGTGATGATGAAGTGGTGAGTTCACTCCAAAACAGTCGCTGCATTTCCAAAATGTACTTATGGGCCCAAGACGGACGCGCGTTTTCAAAAGTTATGCTAGATTCATCGACCGCGGACAATCCAAGCGCTCCAAATACGCAAGTACTCATTCTTTCGAAAAATGGCCAAAATCCTTCTTACGTCACGACGAAGTGGTGAGTTCAATCCAAAACGGTCGCTACATTTCCAAAAAGTACTTATGGGCCCAAAACGGACACCGTTTGTAAAAGTTACGCTCAATTCTTCGTCCGTGGACTCTCCGAGCGTTCAAAATATGCAAGTGCTCATTCTTTCGAAAAATGGCCAAAATCCCTCGTACGTCACAATGAAGTTGTGAGTTCAATCCAAAACGGTCGCTACATTTTCGAGAAGTACTTATGGGCCCAAAACGGACACCGTGTGCAAAAGTTGCGCTCAACTCTTCGTACGCCGACTCTCCAAGCGTTACAAATATGCAAGTGCACATTCTTTCGAAAAATGGCCAAAATCTCTCGTACGCCACGATGAAGTCATGACTTCAATCCAAAACGGTCGCTACATTTCCGAAAAGTACTTATGGGCCCAAAATGGACGCCGTTTGCAAAAGTTACGTCCAATTCTTCGAACGCCGACAATCCGAGCATTCCAAATTTGAAATTGCTCATTCTTTCTAAAAATGGCCAAAATCCCTCTTACGTCACGACGAAGTCATGAGTTCAAACCAAAACGGTCGCTACATTTCCAAAAAGTACTTATTGGCCCAAAACGGACACCGTGTGCAAAGGTTACGCTCAATTCTTCGTACGCCGACTCTCCAAGCGTTCCAAATATGCAAGAGCTCATTCTTTCGAAAAATGGCCAAAATCCCTCGTACGTCACGATGAAGTCATGGATTCAATCCAAAATGGTCGCTACATTTCTGAAAAGTAGTTTTGGGCCAGAAACGGACGCCGTTTCCAAAAGTTACGCTCAATTCTTCGAACGCGGACACTCCAAATATGGAATTGCTCATTCTTTCGAAAAATGGCCAAAATCCTTCTTACGTCATGACGAAGTGGTGAGTTCAATCCAAAACGGTCGCTACATTTCCAAAAAGTACTTATGGGCCCAAAACGGACACCGTGTGCAAAATTTACGCTCAATTCTTCGAACGTGGACAATCCAAGCGCTCCAAATATGCAAGTGCTCATTCTTTCGAAAAATGGCCAAAATCCCTCCTACGTCACGACGAATTGCTGAGTTCAATCCAAAACGACCGCTGCATTTTCGAGGAGTAGTTATGGGCCAAAACGGACGCCGTTTTCAAAAGTTACGCTCAATTCTTCGTACGCCGACTCTCCAAACGTTCCAAATATGCCAGTGCTCATTCTTTCGAAAAATGGCCAAAATCTCTCGTACGCCACGATGAAGTCATGACTTCAATCCAAAACGGTCGCTACATTTCCGAAAAGTACTTATGGGCCCAAAATGGACGTCGTTTGCAAAAGTTACGTACAATTCTTCGAACGCGGACAATCCGAGCATTCCAAATTTGAAATTGCTCATTCTTTCTAAAAATGGCCAAAATCCCTCTTACGTCACGATGAAGTCGTGAGTTCAAACCAAAACGGTCGCTACATTTCCAAAAAGTACTTATGGGCCCAAAACGGACACCGTGTGCAAAGGTTGCGCTCAATTCTTCGTACGCCGAAGCTCCAAGCGTTCCAAATATGCAAGAGCTCATTCTTTCGAAAAATGGCCAAAATCCCTCATACGTCATGACAAAAGTGGTGAGTTCAATCCAAAATGGTCGCTGCAATTCCAAAAAGTACTTATGGGCCCAAAACGGACATCGTGTGCAAAAGTAACGCTCAATTCTTCGTACGCCGACTCTCCAAGCGTTCCAAATATGCAAGTGCTCATTCTTTCTAAAAATGGCTGAAATCCCGCGTATGTCACGATGAAGTCGTGGGTTTAATCCAAAATGTTCGCTACATTTCTGAAAAGTAGTTTTGGGCCAGAAACGGACGCCGTTTCCAAAAGTTACGCTCAATTCTTCGAACGCGGACACTCCAAATATGGAATTGCTCATTCTTTCAAAAAATGGCCAAAATCCTTCTTACGTCATGACGAAGTGGTGAGTTCAATCCAAAACGGTCGCTACATTTCCAAAGAGTACTTATGGGCCCAAAACGGACACCGTGTGCAAAATTTATGCTCAATTCTTCGAACGCGGACAATCCAAGCGCTCCAAATGTGCAAGTGCTCATTCTTTTGAAAAATGGCCAAAATCCCACCTACGTCACGACGAATTGCTGAGTTCAATCCAAAACGGTCGCTGCATTTTCGAGAAGTAGTTATGGGCCCAAAACAGACGCCGTTTTCAAAAGTTACGCTCAATTCTTCGTACGCCGACTCTCCAAACGTTCCAAATATGCCAGTGCTCATTCTTTCGAAAAATGGATGAAATCCCTCGTACGTCATGATGAAGTGGTGAGTTCAATCCAAAACGGTCGCTGCATTTCCAAAAAGTACTTATGGGCCCAAAACGTGCGCCGTTTTCAAAAGTTACACTCGATTCTTCGAACGCAGACAATCGAAGCTCTCCAAATATGCTAGAGCTCATTCTTTCGAAAAATGGCCAAAATCCATCTCACATCGTGACGAAGTGCTGAGTGCTATCCAAAACGGTCGCTACATTTTCAAAAAGTACTTGTGGGGCCAAAACGGACACCGTGTGCAAAAGTTACGCTCAATTCTTCGTACGCCGACTCTCCAAACGTTCCAAATATGCAAGTGCTCATTCTTTCAAAAAATGGCCGAAATCCCTCATACGTCACGATGAAGTGGTGAGTTCAATCCAAAATGGTCGCTGCATTTCCAAAAAGTACTTATGGGCCGAAAACTGACGCCGTTTTCAAAAAGTTAGGCTCGATTCTTCGAACGCGGACAATCCAAGACTCCAAATATGCAAGTGCTCATTCTTTCAAAAAATGGCCGAAATCCCTCATACGTCACGATGAAGTGGTGAGTTCAATCCAAAATGGTCGCTGCATTTCCAAAAAGTACTTATGGGCCCAAAACGGACACCGTGTGCAAAAGTTACACTCAACTCTTCGTACGCCGACTCTCCAAGCTTTCCAAATATCAAAGTGCTCATTCTTTCAAAAAATGGCCAAAATCTCTCGTACGCCACGATGAAGTCATGTCTTCATTCCAAAACGGTCGCTACATTTCCCAAAAGTACTTATGGGCCCAAAATGGACACCGTTTACAAAAGTTACGCACAATTCATCGAACGTCGACAATCTGAGCATTCCAAGTTTGAAAGTGCTCATTCGTTTGAAAACTGCCCGAAATCCCTCGTACGTCACGATGAAGTGGTGAGTACAATCCAAATCTGTCGCTGCATTTCCAAAAAGTACTTATGGGCCCAAAACGGACACCGTGTGCAAAAGTAATGCTCAATTCTTCGTACGCCGACTGATCAAGCGTTCCAAATATGCAAGTGCTCATTCTTTCGAAAAATGGTTGAAATCCCTCCTACGTCACGATGAAGTCGTGAGTTCAATCCAAAACGGTCCCTATATTTCTGAAAAGTACTTATGGGCCCAAAACGGATGCCATTTTCAAAAGTTACGCTCGATTCTTCGTACGTCGACCCTCCAAGCGTTCCAAATATGCAAGTGCTCATTCTTTCTAAAAATGGCAGAAATCCCTCGTACGTCACGACGAAGTGGTGAGTTCAACCCAAAACGGTCGCTGCATTTCCAAAAAGTACTTATGGGCCCAAAACGGACGTTGTTTTCAAAAGTTACACTCGATTTTTCGTACGCCGACTCTCCAAGCGTTCCAAATATGCAAGTGCTCATTCTTTCAAAAAATGGCCGAAATCCCTCATACGTCAGTATGAAGTGGTGAGTTCAATCCAAAACGGTCGCTGTATTTCCAAAAAGTACTTATGGGCCCAAAACGGACGCTGTTTTCAAAAGTTACACTCGATTCTTCGAACTCGGAAAATCCAAGCTCTCCAAATATGCAAGGGTTCATTCTTTCGAAAAATGGCCAAAATCATCTCACATCACGACAAAGTGCTGAGTGCCATCCAAAACGGTCGCTACATTTCCAAAAAGTACTTATGGGCCCAAAACGTACACCGTGTGCAAAAGTTACGCTCAATTCTTCGTCCGTCGACTCTCCAAGCGTTCTAAATATGCAAGTGCTCATTCTTTCAAAAAATGGCCAATATCCCTCGTACGTCAGGAGGAAGTGGTGAGTTCAATACAAAACGATCGCTGCATTTCCAAGAAGTACTTACGTGCCCAAAATGGACACCGTGTGCAAAATTTACGTTCAATTCTTCGTACGGCGACTCTTCCAGCGTTCCAAATATGCAAGTGCTCATTCTTTCTAAAAATGGTGGAAATCCCTCGTACATAACGATGAAGTCGTGAGTTCAATCCAAAACGGTCGCTACATTTCTGAAAAGTACTTATGGGCCCAAAACAGACGCTGTTTTCAAAAGTTACGCTCGATTCTTCGAACGCGGACAATCCAAGCGCTCCAAATATGCAAGTGCTCATTCCTTCGAAAAATGGCCAAAATCCCTCGTACGTCACGATGAAGTTGTGAGTTCAATCCAAAACGGTCCCTGCATTTTCAAAATGTACTTATGGGCCCAAAACGGACACCGTGTGCAAAAGTTACGCTCAATTCTTCGTCCGTCGACTCGCCAAGTGTTCTAAATATGCAAGTGCTCATTCTTTCGAAAAATGGCCAAAATCCCTCGTACGTCACGACGAAGTGGTGAGTTCAATCCAAAACGGTCGCTACATTCGAAAAGTACTTATGGGCCCAAAACGGACACCGTGTGCAAAAGTTACGCTCAACTCTTCGTACACCGACTCTCCAAGCGTTCCAAATATGCAAGTACAAATTCTTTCGAAAAATGGCCAAAATCTCTCGTTCGCCATGATGAAGTCATGAGTTCAATTCAAAACGATCGCTACATTTCTGAAAAGTACTTTTGACCCCAAGACAGACGCCGTTTTCAAAAGTTACGCTTGATTCATCGAACGCGGACAATCCAAGCGCTCCAAATATGCAAGTGCTCATTCCTTCAAAAAATGGTCGAAATCATTCTTGCGTCACGACGAAGTGGTGAGTTCAATCCAAAACGGTCGCTACATTTCCAAAAAGTACTTATGGGCCCAAAACGGACACCGTTTGTAAAAGTTACGCTCAATTCTTCGTCCGTGGACTTTCCAAGCGTTCAAAATATGCAAGTGCTCATTCTTTCAAAAAAGGGCCAAAATCCCTCGTACGTCACGACGAAGTTGTGAGTTCAATCCAAAACGGTCGCTACATTTCCGAGAAGTACTTTTGGGCCCAAAACGGACACCGTTTGCAAAAGTTGCGCTCAACTCTTCGTACGCTAACTCTCCAAGCGTTCCAAATATGCAAGTGCACATTCGTTCGAAAAATGGCCAAAATCTCTCGTACGCGACGATGAAGTCATGACTTCAATCCAAAATGGTCGCTACATTTCCGAAAAGTACTTATGGGCCTAAAATGGACGCCGTTTACAAAACTTACGTACAATTCTTCAAACGCCGACAATCCGAGCATTCCAAATTTGAAATTGCTCATTATTTTTGAAAATGGCCAAAATCGCTCGTACGTCACGATGAAGTCGTGAGTTCAAACCAAAAGGGTCGCTACATTTCCAAAAAGTACTTATGGGCCCAAAACGGACACCGTGTGCAAAGGTTACGCTCAATTCTTCGTACGCCGACTCTCCAAGCGTTCCAAATATGCAAGAGCTCATTCTTTCAAAAAATGGCCAAAATCCCTCATACGTCATGACGAAGTGGTGAGTTCAATCCAAAACGGTCGCTTCAATTCCAAAATGTACTTATGGGCCCAAAACAGACATCGTGTGCAAAAGTAATGCTCAATTCTTCATACGCCGACTCTCCAAGCGTTCCAAATATGCAAGTGCTCATTCTTTCTAAAAATGGCTGAAATCCCTCGTACGTCACGACGAAGTCATGGGTTCAATCTAAAATGGTCGCTACATTTCTAAAAAGTAGTTTTGGGCCAGAAATGGACGCCGTTTTCAAAAGTTACGCTCAATTCTTCGAACGCGGACAATCCAAGCACTCTAAATATGCAAGTGCTCATTCTTTCGAAAACTGGCCAAAATCCCTCTTACTTCACGACGAAGTGCTGAGTTCAATCCAAAACGGTCGCTACATTTCTAAAAAGTAGTTTTGGGCCAGAAATGGACGCCGTTTTCAAAAGTTACACTCGATTTTCTTCGAACGCGGACAATCCAAGCACTCTAAATATGCAAGTGCTCATTCTTTCGAAAACTGGCCAAAATCCCTCTTACTTCACGACGAAGTGCTGAGTTCAATCCAAAACGGTCGCTACATTTCTAAAAAGTAGTTTTGGGCCAGAAATGGACGCCGTTTTCAAAAGTTACACTCGATTTTCTTCGAACGCGGACAATCCAAGCACTCTAAATATGCAAGTGCTCATTCTTTCGAAAACTGGCCAAAATCCCTCTTACTTCACGACGAAGTGCTGAGTTCAATCCAAAACGGTCGCTACATTTTCGAACGCGGACAATCCAAGCGCTTCAAATATGCAAGTGCTCATTCTTTCGAAAAATGGTCGAAATCCCTCCTACGTCACGATGAAGTGCTGACTGCAATCCAAAATGGTCACTACATTTCCAAAAAGTACTTATGGTCTCAAAACGGACACCGTGTGCAAAAGTTACGCTCAATTCTTCGTACGCCGACTCTCCAAGCGTTCTAAATATGCAAGTACTTATTCTTTCGAAAAGTGGCAAAAATCCCTCGTAAGTCACGACGAAGTGTTGAGTTCAATCCAAAATGGTCGCTGCATTTCCAAAAAGTACTTATGGGCCCAAGACGGACGTCGTTTTCAAAAGTTACGCTCGATTCTTCGAACGCGGACAATCCAAGCGCTCCAAATATGCAACTGCACATTCTTTTGAAAAATTGTCAAAATCCCTCTTACGTCACGATGAAGTGTTGAGTTCAATCCAAAACGGTCGCTACATTTCAAAAAAGTACTTATGGGCCAAAAACGGACACCGTTTGTAAAAGTTACGCTCAATTCTTCGTCCGTGGACTCTCCAAGCGTTCTAAATATGCAAGTGCTCATTCTATCGAAAAATGGCCAAAATCCCTCGTACGTCACGATGAAGTTGCGAGTTCAATCCAAAACGGTCGCTACATTTCTGAGAAGTACTTATGGGCCCAAAATGGACACCGTGTGCAAAAGTTACGCTCAATTCTTCGTCCATCGACTCTCCAAGCGTTCTAAATATGCAAGTGCTCATTCTATCGAAAAATGGCCAAAATCCCTCGTACGTCACGATGAAGTTGCGAGTTCAATCCAAAACGGTCGCTACATTTCCGAGAAGTACTTATGGGCCCAAAACGGACACCGTGTGCAAAAGTTACGCTCAACTCTTCGTACGCCGACTCTCCAAGCGTTCCAAATATGCAAGTACACATTCTTTCGAAAAATGGCCAAAATCTCTCGTACGCCACGATGAAGTCATGACTTCAATCCAAAACAGTCGCTACATTTCCGAAAAGTACTTATGGGCCCAAAATGGACGCCGTTTGCAAAAGTTATGTACAATTCTTCGAACGCCGACAATCCAAGCATTCCAAATTTGAAATTGCTCATTCATTCTAAAAATGACCAAAATCCCTCGTAGGTCATGACGGAGTCGTGAGTTCAAACCAAAACGGTCGCTACATTTCCAAAAACTACTTATGGGCCCAAAATGGACACCGTGTGCAAAAGTTACGCTCAATTCTTTGTACGTCGACTCTCCAAGCGTTCCAAATATGAAAGTGCTCATTCTTTCGAAAAATGGCCAAAATCCCTCATACGTCACGATGAAGTGGTGAGTTCAATCAAAAACAGTCGCTACATTTTCAAAAAGTACTTATGGGCCCAAAACGGACACCGCATGCAAAAGTAACGCTCAATTCTTCGTACGCCGACTCTCCAAGCATTCCAAATATGCAAGTGCTCATTCTTTCTAAAAATGGCTGAAATCCCTCATACGTAACGACGAAGTGGTGAGTTCAAACCAAAGCCGTCGCTACATTTCCAAATAGTACTTATGGGCCCAAAACAGACACCATATACAATAGTTACGCTCAATTCTTCGTACGCCGACTCTCCAAGCGTTCTAAATATACATGTGCTCATTCTTTCAAAAAATGGCCAAAATCTCTCGTACGCCACGATGAAGTCATGACCTCAACCCAAAATGGTCGCTACATTTTCGAAAAGTACTTATGGACCCAAAATGGATGCCGTTTGCAAAAGTTACGCACAATTCTTCGAAGGCCGACAATCTGAGCTTTCCAAATTTGAAAGTGCTCATTCTTTCGAAAACTGCCCGAAATCCCTCATACGTCATGACGAAGTGGTGAGTTCAATCCAAAATGGTCGCCACATTTCCAAAAAGTACTTATGGGCCCAAAACGGACACCGTGTGCAAAAGTTACACTCAATTCTTCGTACGCCGACTCTCCAACTGTTCCAAATATGCAAGTGCTCATTCTTTCTAGAAATGGTTGAAATCCCTCATGCGTCACGATGAAGTCATGAGTTCAATCCAAACCGGTCGCTACATTTCTGAAAAGTACTTATGGGCGTAAAACGGAAGCCGTTTTCAAAAGTTACGGTCGATTCTTCGAACGCGAACAATCCAAGCGCTACAAATATGGAAGTGCTCATTCTTTCGAAATCCCTCTTACGTCATGATGAAGTGCTGAGTTCAATCCAAAACGGGCGCTACATTTTCGAGAAGTACTTATGGGCCCAAAACGGACACCGTGTACAAAAGTTACGCTCAATTCTTCATACGCCGACTCTCCAAGCGTTCTAAATATGCAAGTGCTCATTCTTTCGAAAAATGGTCGAAATCCCTCATACGTCACGACGAAGTGGTGAGCTCAATCCAAAAGGGTCGCTACATTTCCAAAAAGTACTTATGGGCCCGAAATGGACGCCGTTTGCAAAAGTTTCGTACAATTCTTTGAACGCCGACAATCCGAGCATTCCAAATTTGAAATTGCTCATTCTATCTAAAAATGGCTGAAATCCCTCATACGTCACGACGAAGTGGTGAGCTCAATCCAAAAGGGTCGCTACATTTCCAAAAAGTACTTATGGGCCCGAAATGGACGCCGTTTGCAAAAGTTTCGTACAATTCTTTGAACGCCGACAATCCGAGCATTCCAAATTTGAAATTGCTCATTCTATCTAAAAATGGCTGAAATCCCTCATACGTCAAGACGAAGTTGTGAGTTCAAACCAAAACGGTCGCTACATTTCCAGAAAGTACTTATGGGCCAAAAACGGACACCGTGGGCAAAAGTTACGCTCAATTCTTCGTACGCCGACTCCCCAACCGTTCCAAATATGCAAGTGTTCATTCTTTTGAAAAATGGCCAAAATCCCTCTTACGTCACGATGAAGTGCTGAGTTCAATCCAAAACGGTCGCTACATTTCCAAAAAGTACTTATGGGCCCAAAACAGACACCGTGTGCAAAAGTTACGCTCAATTCTTCGTCAGTCGACTCTCCAAGCGTTCTAAACATGCAAGTGCTCATTCTTTCGAAAAATGGCCAAAATCCCTCGTACGTCACGATGAAGTGGTGAGTTCAATCCAAAACGGTCGCTTTATTTTCGAGAAGTACTTATGGGCGCAAAACGGACACAGTGTGCAAAAGTTACGCTCAACTCTTCGTACGCCGACTCTCCAAGCGTTCCAAATATGCAAGTGCTCATTCTTTCTAAAAATCTCTGAAATCCCTCGTACGTCATGAGGAAGTGGTGAGTTCAATCCAAAACGGTCGCTGCATTTCCAAAAAGTACTTATGGGCCAAAAACGGACACCGTGTGCAAAAGTTACGCTCAATTCTTCTTTCGCCGATTCTCCAAGCATTCTAAATATGCAAGTGCTCATTCTTTCGAAAAGTGGCCAAAATCCCTCGTACGTCACTACGAAGTAGTGAGTTCAATCCAAAATGGTCGCTACATTTCCCAAAAGTACTTATGGGCCCAAAACGGAGACCGTGTGCAAAAGTTACGCTCAATTCTTCATTCGTCGACTCTCCAAGCGTTCCAAATAAGCAGGTGCTCATTCCTTCTAAAAATGGCTGAAATCCCTCATACGTCATGAGGAAGTGGTGAGTTCAATCCAAAACGGTCGCTGCATTTCCAAAAAGTACTTATGGGCCCAAAACGGACGCCGTTTTCAAAAGTTACACTTGATTCTTCGAACGCGGACAATCCAAGTGCTCCAAATATGCAAGTGCTCATTCTTTTGAAAAATGGTCAAAATCCCTCTTACTTCATTACAAAGTGCTGAGTGCAATCCAAAATGGTCGCTACATTTCCAAAAAGTACTTATGGGCCTAAAATGGACACCGTGTACAAAAGTTACGCTTAATTCTTCGTCCGTCGACTCTCCAAGCGTTATAAATATGCAAGTGCTCATTCTTTCGAAAAGTGGCCAAAATCCGTCATACGTCACGACGAAGTAGTGAGTTCAATCCAAAATGGTCGCTACATTTCCAAAAAGTACTTACGGGCCCAAAACGGACACCGTGTGCAAGAGTTACGCTCAAATCTTCGTACGCCGACTCTCCAAGCGTTCCAAATATGCAAGTGCTCATTCTTTCAAAAAATGGCCGAAATCCCTCATACGTCATGATGAAGTGGTGAGTTCAATCCAAAATGGTCGTTGCATTTCCAAAAAGTACTTATGGGCCCAAAACGGACACAGTGTGCAAAAGTAATGCTCAATTCTTCGTACGCCGACTCTCCAAGCGTTCCAAATAGGCATGTGCTCATTCTTTCTAAAAATGGCTGAAATCCCTCGTACGTTACGATGAAGTTATGAGTTCAATCCAAAATGGTCGCTACATTTCTGAAAAGTTGTTATGGGCCTAAAACGGACACCTTTTTTCAAAAGTTACGCTCCATTCTTCGAACAAGTTGTGAGTTCAATCCGAAATGGTTGCTACATTTCCGAGAAGTACTTATGGGCCCAAAACGGACACCGTGTGCAAAAGTTACGCTCAACTCTTCGTACGCCGACTCTCCAAGCGTTCCAAATACGCAAGTGCTCATTCTTTCTAAAAATGGTTGAAACCCCTCGTACGTCATGACAAAGTGGTGAGTTTAATCCAAAATGGTCGTTGCATTTCCAAAAAGTACTTATGGGCCCAAAACGGACGCTGTTTGCAAAAGTTACGCTCGATTCATCGTACGCCGACTCTCCAGGCGTTCCAAATATGCAAGTGCTCATTCTTTCAAAAAATGGCCAAAATCCCTCATATGTTACGACGAAGTCGTGCGTTCAATCCAAAACGGTCGCTGCATTTCCAAAGATTACTTACGGGCCCAAATCGGACGCCGTTTTCAAAATTTACACTCGATTCTTCGAACGCGGACAATCCAAGCGCTCCAAATATGCAAGTGCTCATTCTTTCAAAAAATGGCTAAAATCCCTCTTACGTCACGACGAAGTGCTGAGTGCAATCCAAAACGGTCGCTACATTTTCAAAAAGTACTTATGGGCCCAAAACGGACACCGTGTGCAAAAGTTACGCTCAATTCTTCGTCCGTCGACTCTCTAAGCGTTCTAAATATACAAGTGCTCATTCTTTCGAAAAAGGCCAAAATCCCTCGTACGTCACGATGAAGTTGTGAGTTCAATCCAAAACGGTCCCTACATTTTCAAAAAGTACTTATGGGCCCAAAACGGACACCGTGTGCAAAAGTTACGCTCAATTCTTCGTCCGTCGACTCTCTAAGCGTTCTAAATAAACAAGTGCTCATTCTTTCGAAAAATGGCCAAAATCCCTCGTACGTCATGATGAAGTTGTGAGTTCAATCCAAAACGGTCCCTGCATTTTCAAAAATTACTTATGGGCCCAAAACGGACACCGTGTGCAAAAGTTACGCTCAATTCTTCGTCCGTCGACTCGCCAAGTGTTCTAAATATGCAAGTGCTCATTCTTTCGAAAAATGGCCAAAATCCCTCGTACGAAATGACGAAGTGGTGAGTTCAATCCAAAACGGTCGCTACATTCGAAAAGTACTTATGGGCCCAAAACGGACACCGTGTGCCAAAGTTACGCTGAACTCTTCGTACGCCGACTCTCCAAGCGTTCCAAATATGCAAGTGCACATTCTTTCGAAAAATGGCCAAAATCTCTCGTTCGCCATGATGAAGTCATGAGTTCAATCCAAAACGGTCGCTACATTTCTGAAAAGTACTTATGGGCCCAAAACGGATGCCGTTTTCAAAAGTTACGCTCGATTCTTCGAACGCGGACAATCCAAGCGCTCCAAATATGCAAGTGCTCAATCCTTCAAAAAACGGTCGAAATCATTCTTGCATCACGACGAAGTAGTGAATTCAATCCTAAACGGTCGCTACATTTCCAAAAAGTACTTATGGGCCCAAAACGGACACCGTTTGTAAAAGTTACGCTCAATTCTTCGTCCGTGGACTCTCCAAGCGTTCAAAATATGCAAGTCCTCATTCTTTCGAAAAATGGCCAAAATCCCTCGTACGTCACGACGAAGTTGTGAGTTCAATCCAAAATGGTCGCTACATTTCCGAGAAGTACTTTTGGGCCCAAAACGGACACCGTGTGCAAAAGTTGCGCTCAACTCTTCGTACGCCAACTCTCCAAGCATTCCAAATATGTAAGTGTACATTCTCTTGGAAAATGGCCAAAATCTCTCGTACGCGACGATGAAGTCATGACTTCAATCCAAAACCGTCGCTACATTTCCGAAAAGTACTTATGGGCCCAAAATGGACGCCGTTTACAAAACTTACGTACAATTCTTCAAACGCCGACAATCTGAGCATTCCAAATTTGAAATTGCTCATTATTTCTAAAAATGGCCAAAATCCCTCGTACGTCATGATGATGTCATGAGTTCAAACCAAAACGGTCGCTACATTTCCAAAAAGTGCTTATGGGCCCAAAACGGACACCGTGTGCAAAGGTTACGCTCAATTCTTCGTACGCCGACTCTCCAAGCATTCCAAATATGCAAGAGCTCATTCTTTCGAAAAATAGCCCAAATCCCTCATACATCACGACGAAGTGGTGAGTTCAATCCAAAACGGTCGCTGCAATTCCCAAAAGTACTTATGGGCCCAAAACAGACATCGTGTGCAAAAGTAACGCTCAATTCTTCGTACGCCGACTCTCCAAGCGTTCCAAATATGCAAGTGCTCATTCTTTCTTAAAATGGCTAAAATCCCTCGTACGTCATGACGAAGTCGTGGGTTCAATCCAAAATGGTCGCTACATTTCTAAAAAGTAGTTTTGGGTCAGAAATGGACGCCGTTTTCAAAAGTTACGCTCAATTCTTCGAACGCGGGCAATCCAAGCACTCCAAATATGCAAGTGCTCATTCTTTCAAAAAATGGCCAAAATCCTTCTTACGTCATGACAAAGTGGTGAGTTCAATCCAAAACGGTCGCTACATTTCAAAAAAGTACTTATGGGCCCAAAACGGACACCGTGTGCAAAAGTTACGCTCAATTCTTCGAACACGGACAATCCAAAGCGCTCCAAATATGCAAGAGCTCAATCTTTCGAAAACTGGCCAAAATCCCTCTTACGTCATGACGAAGTGCTGAGTTCAATCCAAAACAGTCGCTACATTTCCAAAAAGTACTTATGGGCCCAAAACGGACGCCGTTTTCAAAAGTTACACTCGATTTTCTTCGAACACGGACAATCCAAGCGCTTCAAATATGCAAGTGCTCATTCTTTTGAAAAATGGTCGAAATCCCTCCTACGTCACGATGAAGTGCTGACTGCAATCCAAAACGGTCACTACATTTCCAAAAAGTACTTATGGGCCCAAAACGGACGCCGTTTTCAAAAGTTACACTCGATTTTCTTCGAACACGGACAATCCAAGCGCTTCAAATATGCAAGTGCTCATTCTTTTGAAAAATGGTCGAAATCCCTCCTACGTCACGATGAAGTGCTGACTGCAATCCAAAACGGTCACTACATTTCCAAAAAGTACTTATGGGCCCAAAACGGACGCCGTTTTCAAAAGTTACACTCGATTTTCTTCGAACACGGACAATCCAAGCGCTTCAAATATGCAAGTGCTCATTCTTTTGAAAAATGGTCGAAATCCCTCCTACGTCACGATGAAGTGCTGACTGCAATCCAAAACGGTCACTACATTTCCAAAAAGTACTTATGGTCTCAAAACGGACACCGTGTACAAAAGTTACGCTCAATTCTTCGTCCGCCGACTCTCCTAGCGTTCTAAATATGCAAGTACTCATTCTTTCGAAAAGTGGCAAAAATCCCTCGTACGTCATGACGAAGTGTTGAGTTCAATCCAAAATGGTCGCTGCATTTCCAAAAAGTACTTATGGGCCCAAGACGGACGTCGTTTTCAAAAGTTACGCTCGATTCTTCGAACGCGGACAATCCAAGCGCTCCAAATATGCAACTGCACATTCTTTCGAAAAATGGCTGAAATCCTTCCTACGTCATGATGAAGTGATGAGTTCAATCCAAAACGGTCGCTACATTTCAAAAAAGTACTTATGGGCCAAAAACGGACACCGTTTGTAAAAGTTACGCTCAATTCTTCGTCCGTGGACTCTCCAAGCGTTCTAAATATGCAAGTGCTCATTCTTTTGAAAAATGTCAAAAATCCCTCTTATGTCACGACGAAGTGGTGAGTTCAATCCAAAACGGTCGCTACATTTTCAAAAAGTACTTATGGGCCCAAAATGGACACCGTGTGCAAAAGTTACGCTCAATTCTTCATTCGTCGATTCTCCAAGCGTTCTAAATATGCAAGTGCTCATTCTTTCGAAAAGTGGCGAAAATCCCTCATACGTCACGACTTAGTTGCGAGTTCAATCCAAAACGGTCGCTACATTTCCCTAGAAGTACTTATGGGCCCAAAACGGACACCGTGTGTAAAAGTTACTCCGAACTCTTCGTATGCCGACTCTCCAAGCGTTCCAAATATGCAAGTGCACATTCTTTCGAAAAATGGCCAAAATCTCTCGTACGCCACGATGAAGTCATGACTTCAATCCAAAACAGTCGCTACATTTTCGAAAAGTACTTATGGGCCCAAAATGGACGCCGTTTGCAAAAGTTACGTACAACTCTTCGAACGCCGACAATCCGAGCATTCCAAATTTGAAATTGCTCATTCATTCTAAAAATGGCCAAAATCCCTCGTACGTCATGACGGAGTCGTGAGTCCAAACCAAAACGGTCGCTACATTTCCAAAAACTACTTATGAGCCCTAAACGGACACCGTGTGCAAAAGTTACGCTCAATTATTCGTACGTCGACTCTCCAAGCGTTCCAAATATGAAAGTGCTCATTCTTTCGAAAAATGGCCAAAATCCCTCATACGTCACGACGAAGTGGTGAGTTCAATCAAAAACAGTCGCTACATTTCCAAAAAGTACTAATGGGCCCAAAACGGACACCGCGTACAAAAGTAACGCTCAATTCTTCGTACGCCGACTCTCCAAGTGTTCCAAATATGCAAGTCCTCATTCTTTCTAAAAATGGCTGAAATCCCTCGTACATCACGATGAAGTCGTGAGTTCAGTCCAAAACGGTCGCTACATTTCTGAAAAGTAGTTATGGGCCCAAAACGGACGCCGTTTTCAAAAGTTACGCTCCATTCTTCGAACGCGGACAATCCAAGCGCTCCAAATATGCGAGTGCTCATTCTTTCAAAAAATGGCTGAAATCCTTCCTACGTCACGACGAAGTGGTGAGTTCAATCCAAAACGGTCCCTACATTTCCAAAAAGTACTTGTGGGCCCAAAATGGACACCTTGTACAAAAGTTACGCTCAATTCTTTGAACGCGGACAATCCAAGCGTTCTAAATAGGCAAGTGTTCATTCTTTTGAAATCCCTCTTACGTCACAATGAAGTGCTGAGTTCAACCAAAAATGGTTGCTACATTTCCAAAAAGTACTTTTGGGCCCGAAACGGACACCGTGTGCAAAAGTTGCACTCAATTCTTCATCCGCCGACTCTCCATGCGTTCCAAACATGCAAGTGCTCATTCTTACTCAAAATGGCTGAAATCCCTCGTACGTCACGACGAAGTGGTGAGTTCAATCCAAAACGGTCGCTGCATTTCCAAAAAGTACTTATGGGCCCAAAACGGACGCCGTTTTCAAAAGTTACACTCGATTTTCTTCGAACGCGGAAAATCCAAGCGCTTCAAATATGCAAGTGCTCATTCTTTCAAAAAATGGTTGAAATCCCTCCTAAGTCACGACGAAGTGCTGACTACAATCCAAAACGGTCACTACATTTCCAAAAAGTACTTATGGGCTCAAAACGGACACCGTGTGCAAAAGTTACGCTCAATTCTTCGTCCGTCGACTCTCCAAGCGTTCTAAATATGCAAGTACTCATTCTTTCGAAAAGTGGCAAAAATCCCTCGTACGTCACGATGAAGTGGTGAGTTCAATCCAAAATGGTCGCTGTATTTCCAAAAAGTACTTATGGGCCCAAGACGAACGTCATTTTCAAAAGTTACGCTCGATTCTTCGAACGCAGACAATCCAAGCGCTCCAAATATGCAACTGCACATTCTTTCGAAAAATGGTTGAAATCCTTCCTACGTCACGACGAAGTGATGAGTTCAATCCAAAACGGTCGCTGCATTTCCAAAAAGTACTTATGGGCCTAAAACGAACACCGTGTGCAAAATTTACACTCAACTCTTCGTACGCCGACTCTCCAAGCGTTCTAAATAGGCAAGTGTTCATTCTTTTGAAATCCCTCTTACGTCACAATGAAGTGCTGAGTTCAACCCAAAATGGTTGCTACATTTCCAAAAAGTACTTATGGGCCTAAAACGAACACCGTGTGCAAAATTTACACTCAACTCTTCGTACGCCGACTCTCCAAGCGTTCTAAATAGGCAAGTGTTCATTCTTTTGAAATCCCTCTTACGTCACAATGAAGTGCTGAGTTCAACCCAAAATGGTTGCTACATTTCCAAAAAGTACTTATGGGCCTAAAACGAACACCGTGTGCAAAATTTACACTCAACTCTTCGTACGCCGACTCTCCAAGCGTTCTAAATAGGCAAGTGTTCATTCTTTTGAAATCCCTCTTACGTCACAATGAAGTGCTGAGTTCAACCCAAAATGGTTGCTACATTTCCAAAAAGTACTTATGGGCCTAAAACGAACACCGTGTGCAAAATTTACACTCAACTCTTCGTACGCCGACTCTCCAAGCGTTCTAAATAGGCAAGTGTTCATTCTTTTGAAATCCCTCTTACGTCACAATGAAGTGCTGAGTTCAACCCAAAATGGTTGCTACATTTCCAAAAAGTACTTATGGGCCTAAAACGAACACCGTGTGCAAAATTTACACTCAACTCTTCGTACGCCGACTCTCCAAGCGTTCTAAATAGGCAAGTGTTCATTCTTTTGAAATCCCTCTTACGTCACAATGAAGTGCTGAGTTCAACCCAAAATGGTTGCTACATTTCCAAAAAGTACTTATGGGCCTAAAACGAACACCGTGTGCAAAATTTACACTCAACTCTTCGTACGCCGACTCTCCAAGCGTTCTAAATAGGCAAGTGTTCATTCTTTTGAAATCCCTCTTACGTCACAATGAAGTGCTGAGTTCAACCCAAAATGGTTGCTACATTTCCAAAAAGTACTTATGGGCCTAAAACGAACACCGTGTGCAAAATTTACACTCAACTCTTCGTACGCCGACTCTCCAAGCGTTCTAAATAGGCAAGTGTTCATTCTTTTGAAATCCCTCTTACGTCACAATGAAGTGCTGAGTTCAACCCAAAATGGTTGCTACATTTCCAAAAAGTACTTATGGGCCTAAAACGAACACCGTGTGCAAAATTTACACTCAACTCTTCGTACGCCGACTCTCCAAGCGTTCTAAATAGGCAAGTGTTCATTCTTTTGAAATCCCTCTTACGTCACAATGAAGTGCTGAGTTCAACCCAAAATGGTTGCTACATTTCCAAAAAGTACTTATGGGCCTAAAACGAACACCGTGTGCAAAATTTACACTCAACTCTTCGTACGCCGACTCTCCAAGCGTTCTAAATAGGCAAGTGTTCATTCTTTTGAAATCCCTCTTACGTCACAATGAAGTGCTGAGTTCAACCCAAAATGGTTGCTACATTTCCAAAAAGTACTTATGGGCCTAAAACGAACACCGTGTGCAAAATTTACACTCAACTCTTCGTACGCCGACTCTCCAAGCGTTCTAAATAGGCAAGTGTTCATTCTTTTGAAATCCCTCTTACGTCACAATGAAGTGCTGAGTTCAACCCAAAATGGTTGCTACATTTCCAAAAAGTACTTATGGGCCTAAAACGAACACCGTGTGCAAAATTTACACTCAACTCTTCGTACGCCGACTCTCCAAGCGTTCTAAATAGGCAAGTGTTCATTCTTTTGAAATCCCTCTTACGTCACAATGAAGTGCTGAGTTCAACCCAAAATGGTTGCTACATTTCCAAAAAGTACTTATGGGCCTAAAACGAACACCGTGTGCAAAATTTACACTCAACTCTTCGTACGCCGACTCTCCAAGCGTTCTAAATATGCAAGTGCTCATTCTTACTCAAAATGGCTGAAATCCCTCGTACGTCACGACGAAGTTGTGAGTTCAATCCAAAACGGTCGCTACATTTTCGAGAAGTACTTATGGGCCTAAAACGAACACCGTGTGCAAAATTTACACTCAACTCTTCGTACGCCGACTCTCCATGCGTTCCAAACATGCAAGTGCTCATTCTTACTCAAAATGGCTGAAATCCCTCGTACGTCACGACGAAGTGGTGAGTTCAATCCAAAACGGTCCCTACATTTCCAAAAAGTACTTGTGGGCCCAAAATGGACACCGTGTGCAAAAGTTGCGCTCAATTCTACATCCGCCGACTCTCCAAGCGTTCTAAATATGCAAGAGTTCATTCTTTTGAAATCCCTCTTACGTCACAATGAAGTGCTGAGTTCAACCCAAAATGGTTGCTACATTTCCAAAAAGTACTTTTGGGCCCGAAACGGACACCGTGTGCAAAAGTTACGCTCAATTCTACATCCGCCGACTCTCCAAGCGTTCTAAATATGCAAGAGTTCATTCTTTTGAAATCCCTCTTACGTCACAATGAAGTGCTGAGTTCAACCCAAAATGGTTGCTACATTTCCAAAAAGTACTTTTGGGCCCGAAACGGACACCGTGTGCAAAAGTTACGCTCAATTCTACATCCGCCGACTCTCCAAGCGTTCTAAATATGCAAGAGTTCATTCTTTTGAAATCCCTCTTACGTCACAATGAAGTGCTGAGTTCAACCCAAAATGGTTGCTACATTTCCAAAAAGTACTTTTGGGCCCGAAACGGACACCGTGTGCAAAAGTTACGCTCAATTCTACATCCGCCGACTCTCCAAGCGTTCTAAATATGCAAGAGTTCATTCTTTTGAAATCCCTCTTACGTCACAATGAAGTGCTGAGTTCAACCCAAAATGGTTGCTACATTTCCAAAAAGTACTTTTGGGCCCGAAACGGACACCGTGTGCAAAAGTTACGCTCAATTCTACATCCGCCGACTCTCCAAGCGTTCTAAATATGCAAGAGTTCATTCTTTTGAAATCCCTCTTACGTCACAATGAAGTGCTGAGTTCAACCCAAAATGGTTGCTACATTTCCAAAAAGTACTTTTGGGCCCGAAACGGACACCGTGTGCAAAAGTTACGCTCAATTCTACATCCGCCGACTCTCCAAGCGTTCTAAATATGCAAGAGTTCATTCTTTTGAAATCCCTCTTACGTCACAATGAAGTGCTGAGTTCAACCCAAAATGGTTGCTACATTTCCAAAAAGTACTTTTGGGCCCGAAACGGACACCGTGTGCAAAAGTTACGCTCAATTCTACATCCGCCGACTCTCCAAGCGTTCTAAATATGCAAGAGTTCATTCTTTTGAAATCCCTCTTACGTCACAATGAAGTGCTGAGTTCAACCCAAAATGGTTGCTACATTTCCAAAAAGTACTTTTGGGCCCGAAACGGACACCGTGTGCAAAAGTTACGCTCAATTCTACATCCGCCGACTCTCCAAGCGTTCTAAATATGCAAGAGTTCATTCTTTTGAAATCCCTCTTACGTCACAATGAAGTGCTGAGTTCAACCCAAAATGGTTGCTACATTTCCAAAAAGTACTTTTGGGCCCGAAACGGACACCGTGTGCAAAAGTTACGCTCAATTCTACATCCGCCGACTCTCCAAGCGTTCTAAATATGCAAGAGTTCATTCTTTTGAAATCCCTCTTACGTCACAATGAAGTGCTGAGTTCAACCCAAAATGGTTGCTACATTTCCAAAAAGTACTTTTGGGCCCGAAACGGACACCGTGTGCAAAAGTTACGCTCAATTCTACATCCGCCGACTCTCCAAGCGTTCTAAATATGCAAGAGTTCATTCTTTTGAAATCCCTCTTACGTCACAATGAAGTGCTGAGTTCAACCCAAAATGGTTGCTACATTTCCAAAAAGTACTTTTGGGCCCGAAACGGACACCGTGTGCAAAAGTTGCGCTCAATTCTACATCCGCCGACTCTCCAAGCGTTCCAAATATACAAGTGCTCATTCTTTTGAAAATGGCCGAAATTCCTCGTACGTCACGACGAAGTGGTGAGTTCAATCCAAAAGGGTCGCTACATTTTCGAAAGGAACTTATGGGCAAAAAACGGACACCGTGTGCAAAGGTTACACTCAATTCTTCGTACGCCGACTCTCCAAGCATTCTAAATATGCAAGAGCTCATTCGTTCGAATAATGGACCAAATCCCTCATACGTCACGACGAAGTGGTGAGTTCAATCAAAAATGGTCGCTGCAATTCCAAAAAGTACTTATGGGCCCAAAACGGATGCCTTTTTCAAAAGTTACGCTCGATTCTTCGAACGCGGACAATCCAAGCGCTCCAAATATGCAAGTGCTCATTCCTTCAAAAAATGGTCGAAATCATTCTTGCATCACGACGAAGTGGTGAGTTCAATCCAAAACGGTCGCTACATTTCCAAAAAGTACTTATGGGCCCAAAACGGACACCGTTTGTAAAAGTTACGCTCAATTCTTCGTCTGTGGACTCTCCAAGCGTTCAAAATATGCAAGTGCTCATTCTTTTGAAAAATCGCCAAAATCCCTCGTACGTCACGACGAAGTTGTGAGTTCAATCCAAAACGGTCGCTACATTTTCGAGAAGTACTTTTGGGCCCAAAACGGACACCGTGTGCAAAAGTTGCGCTCAACTCTTCGTACGCCAACGCTTCAAGCGTTCCAAATATGCAAGTGCACATTCTTTTGGAAAATGGCCAAAATCTCTCGTACGCGACGATGAAGTCATGACTTCAATCCAAAACCGTCGCTACATTTCCGAAAAGTACTTATGGGGCCAAAATGGACGCCGTTTACAAAACTTACGTACAATTCTTCAAACGCCGACAATCTGAGCATTCCAAATTTGAAATTGCTCATTATTTCTAAAAATGGCCAAAATCTCTCGTACGTCACGATGAAGTCGTGAGTTCAAACAAAAACGGTCGCTACATTTCCAAAAAGTGCTTATGGGCCCAAAACGGACACCGTGTGCAAAGGTTACGCTCAATTCTTCGTACGCCGACTCTCCAAGCATTCCAAATATGCAAGAGCTCATTCTTTCGAATAATGGACCAAATCCCTCATACGTCACGACGAAGTGGTGAGTTCAATCAAAAATGGTCGCTGCAATTCCAAAAAGTACTTATGGGCCCAAAACAGACATCGTGTGCAAAAGTAACGCTCAATTCTTCGTACGCCGACTCTCCAAGCGTTCCAAATATGCAAGTGCTCATTCTTTCTAAAAATTGCTGAAATCCCTCATAAGTCACGATGAAGTCGTGGGTTCAATCCAAAATGGTCGCTACATTTCTGAAAAGTAGTTTTGGGCCAGAAACGGACGCCGTCTTTAAAAGTTACGCTCAATTCTTCGAACGCGGACAATCCAAGCACTCCAAATATGCAAGTGGTCATTCTTTCGAAAAATCACCAAAATCCCTCGTACGTCGCGATGAAGTAGTGAGTTCAATCCAAAACGGTCGCTACATTTCCAAAAAGTACTTATGGGCCCAAAAGGAACACCGTGTGCAAAAGTTATGCTCAACTCTTCGTACGCCGACTCTCCAAGCGTTCCAAATATGCAAGAGCTCATTCTTTCGAAAAATCACCAAAATCCCTCGTACGTCGCGATGAAGTAGTGAGTTCAATCCAAAACGGTCGCTACATTTCCAAAAAGTACTTATGGGCCCAAAAGGAACACCGTGTGCAAAAGTTACGCTCAATTCTTCATCCGTCGACCCTCCAAGCGTTCTAAATATGCAAGTGCTCATTCTTTCGAAAAATGGCCAAAATCCCTGGTACGTCACGACGAAGTTGTGAGTTCAATCCAAAACAGTCGCTACATTTTTGAGAAGAACTTATGGGCCCAAAAGGAACACCGTGTGCAAAAGTTATGCTCAACTCTTCGTACGCCGACTCTCCAAGCGTTCCAAACATGCAAGTGCTCATTCTTTCTCAAAATGGCTAACATCCCTCGTACGTCACGACGAAGTGGTGAGTTCAATCCAAAACGGTCGCTGCATTTCCAAAAAGTACTTATGGGCCCAAAACGGACGCCGTTTTCAAAAGTTACACTCGATTTTCTTCGAACGCGGAAAATCCAAGCGCTTCAAATATGCAAGTGCTCATTCTTTCGAAAAAAGGTCGAAATCCCTCCTACGTCACGACGAAGTGCTGACTACAATCCAAAACGGTCACTACATTTCCTAAAAGTACTTATGGGCTCAAAACGGACACCGTGTGCAAAAGTTACGCTCAATTCTTTGTCCGCCGACTCTCCAAGTGTTCTAAATATGCAAGTACTCATTCTTTCAAAAAGTGGCAAAAATCCCTCGTACGTCACGACGAAGTAGTGAGTTCAATCCAAAATGGTCGCTGCATTTCCAAAAAGTACTTATGGGCCCAAGACGGACGTCGTTTTCAAAAGCTACGCTCGATTCTTCGAACGCGGACAATCCAAGTGCTCCAAATATGCAACTGCACATTCTTTCGAAAATGGTTGAAATCCTTCCTACGTCACGACGAAGTGATGAGTTCAATCCAAAATGTTCACTACATATCCAAAAAGTACTTATGGGCCCAAAACGGACACCGTTTGTAAAAGTTACGCTCAATTCTTCGTCCATGGACTCTCCAAGCGTTCTAAATATGCAAGTGCTCATTCTTTTGAAAAATGGCAAAAATCCCTCTTACGTCACGATGAAGTGGTGAGTTCAATCCAAAACGGTCGCTGCATTTCCAAAAAGTACTTATGGGCCAAAAACGGACACCGTGTGCAAAAGTTACGCTCAATTCTTCGTTCGCCGATTCTCCAAGCATTCTAAATATGCAAGTGCTCATTCTTTCGAAAAGTGGCCAAAATCCCTCGTACGTCACGACTTAGTTGCGTGTTCAATCCAAAACGGTCGCTACATTTCCGAGAAGTACTTATGGGCCGAAAACAGACACCGTGTGCAAAAGTTACGCTCAACTCTTCGTATGCCGACTCTCCAAGCGTTCCAAATATTCAAGTGCACATTCTTTCAAAAAATGGCCAAAATCTCTCGTACGCCACGATGAAGTCATGACTTCAATCCAAAACAGTCGCTACATTTTCGAAAAGTACTTATGGGCCTAAAATGGACGCCGTTTGCAAAAGTTACGTACAATTCTTCGAACGCCGACAATCCGAGCATTCTAAATTTGAAATTGCTCATTCTTTCTAAAAATGGCCGAAATCTCTCGTACGTCATGACGGAGTCATGAGTTCAAACCAAAACGGTCACTACATTTCCAAAAACTACTTATGGGCCCAAAACGGACACCGTGTGCAAAAGTTACGCTCAATTCTTCGTACGCAGACTCTCCAAGCGTTCCAAATATGCAGTGCTCATTCTTTCGAAAAATGGCTGAAATCCCTCGTACATCACGATGAAGTCGTGAGTTCAAACCAAAACGGTCGCTACTTTTCCACAAGGTACTTATGGGCCCAAAACGGATGCCGTTTTCAAAAGTTACGCTCGATTCTTCGAACGCGGACAATCCAAGCGCTCCAAATATGCAAGTGCTCATTCTTTCGAAAAATGGCTGAAATCCCTCGTACATCACGATGAAGTCGTGAGTTCAAACCAAAACGGTCGCTACTTTTCCACAAGGTACTTATGGGCCCAAAACGGATGCCGTTTTCAAAAGTTACGCTCGATTCTTCGAACGCGGACAATCCAAGCGCTCCAAATATGCAAGTGCTCATTCTTTCGAAAAATGGCTGAAATCCCTCGTACATCACGATGAAGTCGTGAGTTCAAACCAAAACGGTCGCTACTTTTCCACAAGGTACTTATGGGCCCAAAACGGATGCCGTTTTCAAAAGTTACGCTCGATTCTTCGAACGCGGACAATCCAAGCGCTCCAAATATGCAAGTGCTCATTCTTTCGAAAAATGGCTGAAATCCCTCGTACATCACGATGAAGTCGTGAGTTCAAACCAAAACGGTCGCTACTTTTCCACAAGGTACTTATGGGCCCAAAACGGATGCCGTTTTCAAAAGTTACGCTCGATTCTTCGAACGCGGACAATCCAAGCGCTCCAAATATGCAAGTGCTCATTCTTTCGAAAAATGGCTGAAATCCCTCGTACATCACGATGAAGTCGTGAGTTCAAACCAAAACGGTCGCTACTTTTCCACAAGGTACTTATGGGCCCAAAACGGATGCCGTTTTCAAAAGTTACGCTCGATTCTTCGAACGCGGACAATCCAAGCGCTCCAAATATGCAAGTGCTCATTCTTTCGAAAAATGGCTGAAATCCCTCGTACATCACGATGAAGTCGTGAGTTCAAACCAAAACGGTCGCTACTTTTCCACAAGGTACTTATGGGCCCAAAACGGATGCCGTTTTCAAAAGTTACGCTCGATTCTTCGAACGCGGACAATCCAAGCGCTCCAAATATGCAAGTGCTCATTCTTTCGAAAAATGGCTGAAATCCCTCGTACATCACGATGAAGTCGTGAGTTCAAACCAAAACGGTCGCTACTTTTCCACAAGGTACTTATGGGCCCAAAACGGATGCCGTTTTCAAAAGTTACGCTCGATTCTTCGAACGCGGACAATCCAAGCGCTCCAAATATGCAAGTGCTCATTCTTTCGAAAAATGGCTGAAATCCCTCGTACATCACGATGAAGTCGTGAGTTCAAACCAAAACGGTCGCTACTTTTCCACAAGGTACTTATGGGCCCAAAACGGATGCCGTTTTCAAAAGTTACGCTCGATTCTTCGAACGCGGACAATCCAAGCGCTCCAAATATGCAAGTGCTCATTCTTTCGAAAAATGGCTGAAATCCCTCGTACATCACGATGAAGTCGTGAGTTCAAACCAAAACGGTCGCTACTTTTCCACAAGGTACTTATGGGCCCAAAACGGATGCCGTTTTCAAAAGTTACGCTCGATTCTTCGAACGCGGACAATCCAAGCGCTCCAAATATGCAAGTGCTCATTCTTTCGAAAAATGGCTGAAATCCCTCGTACATCACGATGAAGTCGTGAGTTCAAACCAAAACGGTCGCTACTTTTCCACAAGGTACTTATGGGCCCAAAACGGATGCCGTTTTCAAAAGTTACGCTCGATTCTTCGAACGCGGACAATCCAAGCGCTCCAAATATGCAAGTGCTCATTCTTTCGAAAAATGGCTGAAATCCCTCGTACATCACGATGAAGTCGTGAGTTCAAACCAAAACGGTCGCTACTTTTCCACAAGGTACTTATGGGCCCAAAACGGATGCCGTTTTCAAAAGTTACGCTCGATTCTTCGAACGCGGACAATCCAAGCGCTCCAAATATGCAAGTGCTCATTCTTTCGAAAAATGGCTGAAATCCCTCGTACATCACGATGAAGTCGTGAGTTCAAACCAAAACGGTCGCTACTTTTCCACAAGGTACTTATGGGCCCAAAACGGATGCCGTTTTCAAAAGTTACGCTCGATTCTTCGAACGCGGACAATCCAAGCGCTCCAAATATGCAAGTGCTCATTCTTTCGAAAAATGGCTGAAATCCCTCGTACATCACGATGAAGTCGTGAGTTCAAACCAAAACGGTCGCTACTTTTCCACAAGGTACTTATGGGCCCAAAACGGATGCCGTTTTCAAAAGTTACGCTCGATTCTTCGAACGCGGACAATCCAAGCGCTCCAAATATGCAAGTGCTCATTCTTTCGAAAAATGGCTGAAATCCCTCGTACATCACGATGAAGTCGTGAGTTCAAACCAAAACGGTCGCTACTTTTCCACAAGGTACTTATGGGCCCAAAACGGATGCCGTTTTCAAAAGTTACGCTCGATTCTTCGAACGCGGACAATCCAAGCGCTCCAAATATGCAAGTGCTCATTCTTTCGAAAAATGGCTGAAATCCCTCGTACATCACGATGAAGTCGTGAGTTCAAACCAAAACGGTCGCTACTTTTCCACAAGGTACTTATGGGCCCAAAACGGATGCCGTTTTCAAAAGTTACGCTCGATTCTTCGAACGCGGACAATCCAAGCGCTCCAAATATGCAAGTGCTCATTCTTTCGAAAAATGGCTGAAATCCCTCGTACATCACGATGAAGTCGTGAGTTCAAACCAAAACGGTCGCTACTTTTCCACAAGGTACTTATGGGCCCAAAACGGATGCCGTTTTCAAAAGTTACGCTCGATTCTTCGAACGCGGACAATCCAAGCGCTCCAAATATGCAAGTGCTCATTCTTTCGAAAAATGGCTGAAATCCCTCGTACATCACGATGAAGTCGTGAGTTCAAACCAAAACGGTCGCTACTTTTCCACAAGGTACTTATGGGCCCAAAACGGATGCCGTTTTCAAAAGTTACGCTCGATTCTTCGAACGCGGACAATCCAAGCGCTCCAAATATGCAAGTGCTCATTCTTTCGAAAAATGGCTGAAATCCCTCGTACATCACGATGAAGTCGTGAGTTCAAACCAAAACGGTCGCTACTTTTCCACAAGGTACTTATGGGCCCAAAACGGATGCCGTTTTCAAAAGTTACGCTCGATTCTTCGAACGCGGACAATCCAAGCGCTCCAAATATGCAAGTGCTCATTCTTTCGAAAAATGGCTGAAATCCCTCGTACATCACGATGAAGTCGTGAGTTCAAACCAAAACGGTCGCTACTTTTCCACAAGGTACTTATGGGCCCAAAACGGATGCCGTTTTCAAAAGTTACGCTCGATTCTTCGAACGCGGACAATCCAAGCGCTCCAAATATGCAAGTGCTCATTCTTTCGAAAAATGGCTGAAATCCCTCGTACATCACGATGAAGTCGTGAGTTCAATCCAAAACGGTCGCTACATTTCTGAAAAGTACTTATGGGCCAAAAACGGACACCGCGTGCAAAAGTAACCCTCAATTCTTCGTACGCCGACTCACCAAGCGTTCCAAATAGTCAAGTGCCCATTCTTTCTAAAAATGGCTGAAATCCCCCCTACGTCACGATGATGTCGTGAGTTCAATCCAAAACGGTCGCTACATTTCTGAAAAGTACTTATGGGCCAAAAACAGACGCCATTTTCAAAAGTTACGCTCAATTTTTCGAACACAGACAATCCAAGCTCTCCAAATATGTAAGTGCTCATTCTTTCGAAAAATGGTCAAAATTCGTCTTACGTCACGACAAAGTGGTGAGTTCAAACCAAAACGGTCGCTACATTTCCGAAAAGTACTTATGGGCCCAAAACGGACACCGTGTGCTAAAGTTACTCTCAATTCTTCGAACGCGGACAATCCGAGCGCTCCAAATATGCAAGTGCTCATTCTTTCGAAAAATGGCCGAAATCCCTCTTACGTCGCGACGAAGTGCTGAGTTCAATCCAAAACGGTCGGTACATTTCCAAAAAGTACTTATGGGCCCAAAACGGACACCGTGTGTAAAAGTTACGCTCAATTCTTCGTACGCCGACTCTCCAAGTGTTCTAAATATGCAAGTGCTCATTCTTTCAAAAAATGGCAAAAATCCCTCGTTCGTCACGATAAAGTTGTGAGTTCAATCCAAAACGGTCGCTACATTTTCGAGAAGTACTTATGGGCCCAAAACGGACACCGTGTGCAAAAGTTACGCTCAACTCTTCGTACGCCGACTCTCCAAGCCTTCCAAATATGCAAGTGCTCATTCTTTCTAAAAATGGCTGAAATCCCTCATACGTCACGACGAAGTGATGAGTTCAATCCAAAATGGTCGCTGCATTTCCAAAAAGTACTTATGGGCCCAAAATGGACGCCGTTTTCAAAAGTTACACTCGATTCTTCGAACGCGGACAATCCAAGCGCTCCAAATGTGCAAGTGCTCATTCTTTCAAAAATTGGCTGTAATCCCTCTTACGTCACGATGAAGTGCTGAGTGCCATCCAAAACGGTCGCTACATTTTCAAAAAATACTTATGGGCCCAAAACGGACACCGTGTGCAAAAGTTACGCTCAATTCTTCGTACGCCGACTCTCCAACCTTTCCAAATATGCAAGCGCTCATTCTTTCTGAAAATGGCTAAAATCCCTCTTACGTCACGATGAAGTGATGAGTTCAATCCAAAACGGTCGCTACATTTCCAAAAAGTACTTATGGGCCCAAAACGGACACCGTTGCAAAAGATACGCTCAATTATTCGTCCGTCGATTCTACAAGCGTTCTAAATATGCAAGTGCTCATTCTTTCATAAAATGGCCAAAATCCCTCGTACGTCGCGATGGAGCAGTGAGTTCAATCCAAAATGGTCACTAAATTTCCGAGAAGTACTTATGGGCCCAAAACGGACACCGTGTGCAAAAGTTACGCTCAACTCTTCGTACGCCGACTCTCCAAGCGTTCCAAATATGCAAGTGCCCATTCTTTTGAAAAATGGCCGAAATCCCTCATACCTCACGATGAAGCGGTGAGTTCAATCCAAAACGGTCGCTATATTTCTGAAAAGTACTTATGGGCCCAAAATGGACGTCATTTGCAAAAGTTACGTACAATTCTTCGAACGCCGACAATCCGAGCATTCCAAATTTGAAATTGCTCATTCTTTCTAAAAATGGCAGAAATCCCTCGTACATCATGACGAAGTCATGAGATCAAACCAAAACGATCGCTACATTTCCAAAAAGTACTTACGGGCCCAAAATGGACACCGTGTACAAAAGTTACGCTCAATTCTTCGTACGCCGACTCTCCAAGCGTTCCAAATATGCAAGTGCCCATTCTTTTGAAAAATGGCCGAAATCCCTCATACCTCACGATGAAGCGGTGAGTTCAATCCAAAACGGTCGCTGCATTTCCAAAATGTACTTATGGGCCCAGAACGAACACCGTGTGGAAAAGTTACGCTCAATTCTTCGTACGCCGACTCTCCAACCGTTCCAAATATGCAAGTGCTCATTCTTATTAAAAATTGTTAAATCCCTCGTGCGTCACGATGAAGTGTTGAGTTCAATCCAAAACGGTTGCTGCATTTTCAAAAAGTGCTTATGGGCCCAAAACGAACGACGTTTTCAAAAGTTACGCTCGATTCTTCGAACGTGGAGAAACCAAGCGCTCCAAATATGCAAGTGTTCATTCTTTTGAAAAGTTGCCAAAATCCTTCTTACGTCACAACGAAGTCGTGAGTTCAATCGAAAACGGTCGTTACATTTTCGAAAAGTACTTGTGGGCCCAAAACGGACACTGTGTGTAAAAGTTACGCTCAATTCTCCGAACGCAGACAATCCAAGCGTTCTAAATAGGCAAGTGCTCATTCTTTCGAAATCCCTCTTACGTCACAACGAAGTGCTGAGTTCAATCCAAAATGGTCGCTACATTTCCAAAAAGTACTTATAGGGCCAAAACGGACACCGTGTGCAAAAGTTACGCCCAATTCTTCGTCCGTCGACTCTCCAAGCGTTCTAAATATGCAAGTGCTCACCCTTTCGAAAAATGGCCAAAATTCCTCATACGTCACGATGAAGTTGTGAGTTCAATCCAAAACGGTCGCTATATTTCCGAGAACTACTTATGGGCCCAAAACGGACACCGTGTGCAAAAGTTACACTCGACTCTTCGTACGCCGACTCTCCAAGCGTTCCAAATATGCAAGTGCACATTCTTTCGAAAAATTGCCAAAATCTCTCGTATGCCACGATGAAGTCATGACTTCAATCCAAAACGGTCGCTACATTTCCGAAAAGCACTTATGGGCCCAAAATGGACGCCATTTGCAAAAGTTTCTTACAATTCTTCGAACGTCGACAATCAGAGCATTCCAAATTTGAAGTTGCTCATTCTTTCTAGAAATGGCTGAAATCCCTCGTACGTCACGATGAAGTCGTGAGTTCAAACCAAAACAGTCGATACATTTTCAAAAAGTACTTATGGGCCCAAAACGGACACCGTGTGCAAAAGTTACGCTCAATTCTTATTACGCCGACTCTCCAAGCGTTCCAAATATACAAGTGCTCATTCTTTCAAAATATGGCCAAAATCCCTCGTACGTCACGACGAAGTGGTGAGTTCAATCCAAAACGGTCGCTACATTTCAAAAAAGTACTTATCGGCCCAAAACGGACACCGTGTGCAAAAGTTACACTCAATTCTTCGTACCCTGACTCTCCAAGCGTTCTAAATATGCAAGCGCTCATTCTTTCGAAATATGGTTAAAATCCCTCGTACTTCACGATGAAGTGGTGAGTTCAATCCAAAACGGTCGCAAAATTTCCAAAAAGTACTTATGGGCCCAAAACGGACAATGTGTGCAAAAGTTACGCTCAATTCTTAGTACGCCGACTCTCCAAGCGTTCGAAATATGCAAGTGCTCATTCTTTCAAAATACGGCCAAAATCCCTCGTACATCACGATGAAGTAGTGAGTTCAATCCAAAACGGTCGCTACATTTCCAAAAAGTACTTATGGGCTCAAAACGGACACCGTGTGCAAAAGTTACGCTCAATTCTTCGTCCGTCGACTCTCTAAGCGTTCTAAATATGCAAGTGCTCATTCTTTCGAAAAATGGACAAAATCCCTCGTAGGTCACGACGAAGTGGTGAGTTCAATCCAAAACTGTCGCTACATTTCCAAAAAGTACTTATGGGCCCAAAACGGACACCGTGTGCAAAAGTTACGCTCAATTCTTCGTCCGTCGACTCTCTAAGCGTTCTAAATATGCAAGTGCTCATTCTTTCGAAAAATGGACAAAATCCCTCGTAGGTCACGACGAAGTGGTGAGTTCAATCCAAAACTGTCGCTACATTTCCAAAAAGTACTTATGGGCCCAAAACGGACACCGTGTGCAAAAGTTACGCTCAATTCTTCGTCCGTCGACTCTCTAAGCGTTCTAAATATGCAAGTGCTCATTCTTTCGAAAAATGGACAAAATCCCTCGTAGGTCACGACGAAGTGGTGAGTTCAATCCAAAACTGTCGCTACATTTCCAAAAAGTACTTATGGGCCCAAAACGGACACCGTGTGCAAAAGTTACGCTCAATTCTTCGTCCGTCGACTCTCTAAGCGTTCTAAATATGCAAGTGCTCATTCTTTCGAAAAATGGACAAAATCCCTCGTAGGTCACGACGAAGTGGTGAGTTCAATCCAAAACTGTCGCTACATTTCCAAAAAGTACTTATGGGCCCAAAACGGACACCGTGTGCAAAAGTTACGCTCAATTCTTCGTCCGTCGACTCTCTAAGCGTTCTAAATATGCAAGTGCTCATTCTTTCGAAAAATGGACAAAATCCCTCGTAGGTCACGACGAAGTGGTGAGTTCAATCCAAAACTGTCGCTACATTTCCAAAAAGTACTTATGGGCCCAAAACGGACACCGTGTGCAAAAGTTACGCTCAATTCTTCGTCCGTCGACTCTCTAAGCGTTCTAAATATGCAAGTGCTCATTCTTTCGAAAAATGGACAAAATCCCTCGTAGGTCACGACGAAGTGGTGAGTTCAATCCAAAACTGTCGCTACATTTCCAAAAAGTACTTATGGGCCCAAAACGGACACCGTGTGCAAAAGTTACGCTCAATTCTTCGTCCGTCGACTCTCTAAGCGTTCTAAATATGCAAGTGCTCATTCTTTCGAAAAATGGACAAAATCCCTCGTAGGTCACGACGAAGTGGTGAGTTCAATCCAAAACTGTCGCTACATTTCCAAAAAGTACTTATGGGCCCAAAACGGACACCGTGTGCAAAAGTTACGCTCAATTCTTCGTCCGTCGACTCTCTAAGCGTTCTAAATATGCAAGTGCTCATTCTTTCGAAAAATGGACAAAATCCCTCGTAGGTCACGACGAAGTGGTGAGTTCAATCCAAAACTGTCGCTACATTTCCAAAAAGTACTTATGGGCCCAAAACGGACACCGTGTGCAAAAGTTACGCTCAATTCTTCGTCCGTCGACTCTCTAAGCGTTCTAAATATGCAAGTGCTCATTCTTTCGAAAAATGGACAAAATCCCTCGTAGGTCACGACGAAGTGGTGAGTTCAATCCAAAACTGTCGCTACATTTCCAAAAAGTACTTATGGGCCCAAAACGGACACCGTGTGCAAAAGTTACGCTCAATTCTTCGTCCGTCGACTCTCTAAGCGTTCTAAATATGCAAGTGCTCATTCTTTCGAAAAATGGACAAAATCCCTCGTAGGTCACGACGAAGTGGTGAGTTCAATCCAAAACTGTCGCTACATTTCCAAAAAGTACTTATGGGCCCAAAACGGACACCGTGTGCAAAAGTTACGCTCAATTCTTCGTCCACCAACTCTATAAGCGTGCCAAATATGCAAGTGCTCATTCTGTCGAAATATGGCCAAAATCACTCTTACGTCACGATGAAGTGGTGAGTTCAATCTAAAATGGTCGCCACATTTTCAAAAAGTACTATGGGCCCAAAACGGACACCGTGTGCAAAAGTTATGCTCAATTCTTAGTACGCCGACTCTCCAAGCATTCAAAATATGCAAGTGCTCATTCCTACGAAATATGGCCAAAATCCCTCTGACGTCACGACGAAGTGGTGAGTTCATTCTAAAATTGTCGCCACATTTCCAAAAAGTACTTATCGGCCCAAAACGGAGACCGTGTGCAAAAGTTACGCTCAATTCTTAGTACGCCGACTCTCCAAGCGTTCCAAATATGCAAGTGCTCATTCTTTCGAAAAGTGGCCAAAATCCCTCGTATGTCACAATGAAGTGGTGAGTTCAATCCAAAACGGTCGCTACATTTTCAAAAAGTACTTATGGGCCCAAATAGGATACCGTGTGCAAAAGTTACGCTCAATTCTTCGTCCGTCGACTCTCTAAGCGTTCTAAATATGCAAGTGCTCATTCTTTCGAAAAGTGGCCAAAATCCCTCGTATGTCACAATGAAGTGGTGAGTTCAATCCAAAACGGTCGCTACATTTTCAAAAAGTACTTATGGGCCCAAAACGGACACCATGTGCAAAAGTTACGCTCAATTCTTAGTACGCCGACTCTCCAAGCGTTCGAAATATGCAAGTGCTCATTCTTTTGGAAAATGGCCAAAATCTCTCATACGTCACGACGAAGTAGTGAGTTCAATCCAAAACGGTCGCTACATTTCCAAAAAGTACTTGTGGGCCCAAAACGGACACCGTGTGCAAAAGTTATGCTCAATTCTTCGTCCGCCGACTCTCCAAGCGTTCTAAATATCCAAGTCCTAATTCTTTCAAAAAATGTCCAAAAGCCCTCGGACATCATGACGAAGTGATGAGTTCAATCCAAAACGGTCGATTCATTTCCAAAAAGTACTTATGGGCCGAAAACCGACACCGTGTGCAAAAGTTACGCTCAATTCTTCGTCTCAAAACGGACACCGTGCACAAAAGTTACGCTCAATCCTTAGTACGCCGACTCTCCAAGCGTTCCAAATATGCAAGTGCTCATTCTTTCGAAATATGGCTAAAATCCCTCGTACGTCACGACGATGTGGTGAGTTCAATCCAAAACGGTCGCTACATTTCCAAAAAGTACTTATGGGCCCAAAACGAACACCGTGTACAAAAGTTAAGCTCAATTCTTCGTACGTCGACTCTACAAGCGTTACAAATATGCAAGTGCTCATTCTTTCAAAAAATGGTCAAAATCCCTCCTAGTCATGACGAAGTGGTGAGTTCAATCCAAAACGGACCCTACATTTTCAAAAAGTACTTATGGGCCCAAAACGGACACTGTGTGCAAAAGTTACGCTAATTTCTTCGTACGCCGACTCTCCCAGCGTTCCAAATATGCAAGTGCTCATTCTTTCGAAAAATGGAAAAAATCCCTCGTAGGTCACGACGAAGTGGTGAGTTCAATCCAAAACTGTCGCTACATTTCCAAAAAGTACTTATGGGTCCAAAACGGACACCGTGTGCAAAAGTTACGCTCAATTCTTCTTACGCCGACTCTCCAAGCGTTCCAAATATGCAAGTGCTCATTCTTTCGAAAAATGGAAAAAATCCCTCGTAGGTCACGACGAAGTGGTGAGTTCAATCCAAAACTGTCGCTACATTTCCAAAAAGTACTTATGGGTCCAAAACGGACACCGTGTGCAAAAGTTACTCTCAATTCTTCGTCCGTCGACTCTCCAAGCGTTCTAAATATGCAAGTGCTCACTCTTTCGAAAAATGGCCAAAATTCCTCATACGTCACGACGAAGTTGTGAGTTCAATCCAAAACGGTCGCTATATTTCCGAGAACTACTTATGGGTCCAAAACGGACACCGTGTGCAAAAGTTACGCTCAACTCTTCGTACGCCGACTCTCAAAGCTTTCCAAATATGCAAGTGCACATTCTTTCGAAAAATGGCCAAAATCTCTCGTACGCCACGATGAAGTCATGACTTCAATCCAAAACGGTCGCTTCATTTCCGAAAAGCACTTATGGGCCCAAAATGGACGCCGTTTACAAAAGTTTCTTACAATTCTTCGAACGTCGACAATCAGAGCATTCCAAATTCGAAGTTGCTCATTCTTTCTAAAAATGGCCGAAATCCCTCGTACGTCACGATGAAGTCGTGAGTTCAAACCAAAATAGTCACTACTTTTTCAAAAAGTAATTATGGGACCAAAACGGACACCGTGTGCAAAAGTTACGCTCAATTCTTATTACGCCGAATCTCCAAGCGTTCCAAATATGCAAGTGCTCATTCTTTCAAAATATGGCCAAAATCCCTCGTACATCATGACGAAGTAGTGAGTTCAATCCAAAATGGTCGCTACATTTCAAAAAAGTACTTATGGACCCAAAACGGACACCTTGTGCAAAAGTTACGCTCAATTCTTCGTACGCTGACTCTCCAAGCGTTCTAAATATGCAAGCGCTCATTCTTTCGAAATGTGGCCAAAATCCTTCGTACTTCACGACGAAGTGGTGAGTTCAATCCAAAATGGTCGCAACATTTCCAAAAAGTACTTATGGGCCCAAAACGGACAATGTGTGCAAAAGTTACGCTCAATTCTTAGTACGCCGACTCTCCAAGCGTTCGAAATATGCAAGTGCTCATTCTTTCAAAATATGGCCAAAATCCCTCGTACATCATGACGAAGTAGTGAGTTCAATCCAAAACGGTCGCTACATTTCCAAAAAGTACTTATGGGCTCAAAACGGACACCATGTGCGAAAGTTACGCTCAATTCTTCGTCCGCCGACTTTCCAAGCGTTCTAAATGTGCAAGTACTCATTCTTTCGAAAAATGGTCAAAATCCCTCGTACGTCACGATGAAGTGGTGAGTTCAATCCAAAACGGTAGCTACATTTCCAAAAAGTACTTATGGGCCCAAAACGGACACCGTGTGCAAAAGTTACGCTCAATTCTTCGTACGCCGACTCTCCAAGCGTTCCAAATATGCAAGTGCTCATTCTTTCGAAAAG
>NW_019250836.1:43879-53393 GCF_002742605.1 Olea europaea var. sylvestris
GTGTGCAAAAGTTACGCTCAATTCTTCGTCCGTCGACTCTCTAAGCGTTCTAAATATGCAAGTGCTCATTCTTTCAAAAAATGGACAAAATCTCTCGTATGTCACGACGAAGTGGTGAGTTCAATCCAAAACTGTCGCTACATTTCCAAAAAGTACTTATGGGCCCAAAACGGACACCGTGTGCAAAAGTTACGCTCAACTCTTCGTACGCCGACTCTCCAAGCGTTCCAAATATGCAAGTGCTCATTCTTTCGAAATATGGCTAAAATCCCTCGTACGTCACGACGATGTGGTGAGTTCAATCCAAAACGGTCGCTACATTTCCAAAAAGTACTTATGGGCTCAAAGCGGACACCGTGTGTAAAAGTTACGCTCAATTCTTAGTCCGTCGACTCTCCAAGCGTTCTAAATATGCAAGTGCTCATTCTTTCGAAATATGGCTAAAATCCCTCGTACGTCACGACGATGTGGTGAGTTCAATCCAAAACGGTCGCTACATTTCCAAAAAGTACTTATGGGCTCAAAGCGGACACCGTGTGTAAAAGTTACGCTCAATTCTTAGTCCGTCGACTCTCCAAGCGTTCTAAATATGCAAGTGCTCATTCTTTCGAAATATGGCTAAAATCCCTCGTACGTCACGACGATGTGGTGAGTTCAATCCAAAACGGTCGCTACATTTCCAAAAAGTACTTATGGGCTCAAAGCGGACACCGTGTGTAAAAGTTACGCTCAATTCTTAGTCCGTCGACTCTCCAAGCGTTCTAAATATGCAAGTGCTCATTCTTTCGAAATATGGCTAAAATCCCTCGTACGTCACGACGATGTGGTGAGTTCAATCCAAAACGGTCGCTACATTTCCAAAAAGTACTTATGGGCTCAAAGCGGACACCGTGTGTAAAAGTTACGCTCAATTCTTAGTCCGTCGACTCTCCAAGCGTTCTAAATATGCAAGTGCTCATTCTTTCGAAATATGGCTAAAATCCCTCGTACGTCACGACGATGTGGTGAGTTCAATCCAAAACGGTCGCTACATTTCCAAAAAGTACTTATGGGCTCAAAGCGGACACCGTGTGTAAAAGTTACGCTCAATTCTTAGTCCGTCGACTCTCCAAGCGTTCTAAATATGCAAGTGCTCATTCTTTCGAAATATGGCTAAAATCCCTCGTACGTCACGACGATGTGGTGAGTTCAATCCAAAACGGTCGCTACATTTCCAAAAAGTACTTATGGGCTCAAAGCGGACACCGTGTGTAAAAGTTACGCTCAATTCTTAGTCCGTCGACTCTCCAAGCGTTCTAAATATGCAAGTGCTCATTCTTTCGAAATATGGCTAAAATCCCTCGTACGTCACGACGATGTGGTGAGTTCAATCCAAAACGGTCGCTACATTTCCAAAAAGTACTTATGGGCTCAAAGCGGACACCGTGTGTAAAAGTTACGCTCAATTCTTAGTCCGTCGACTCTCCAAGCGTTCTAAATATGCAAGTGCTCATTCTTTCGAAATATGGCTAAAATCCCTCGTACGTCACGACGATGTGGTGAGTTCAATCCAAAACGGTCGCTACATTTCCAAAAAGTACTTATGGGCTCAAAGCGGACACCGTGTGTAAAAGTTACGCTCAATTCTTAGTCCGTCGACTCTCCAAGCGTTCTAAATATGCAAGTGCTCATTCTTTCGAAATATGGCTAAAATCCCTCGTACGTCACGACGATGTGGTGAGTTCAATCCAAAACGGTCGCTACATTTCCAAAAAGTACTTATGGGCTCAAAGCGGACACCGTGTGTAAAAGTTACGCTCAATTCTTAGTCCGTCGACTCTCCAAGCGTTCTAAATATGCAAGTGCTCATTCTTTCGAAATATGGCTAAAATCCCTCGTACGTCACGACGATGTGGTGAGTTCAATCCAAAACGGTCGCTACATTTCCAAAAAGTACTTATGGGCTCAAAGCGGACACCGTGTGTAAAAGTTACGCTCAATTCTTAGTCCGTCGACTCTCCAAGCGTTCTAAATATGCAAGTGCTCATTCTTTCGAAATATGGCTAAAATCCCTCGTACGTCACGACGATGTGGTGAGTTCAATCCAAAACGGTCGCTACATTTCCAAAAAGTACTTATGGGCCCAAAACGGACACCGTGTGCAAAAGTTACGCTCAATTCTTCGTACGCTGACTCTCCAAGCGTTCTAAATATGCAAGCGCTCATTCTTTCGAAATATGGCCAAATTCCTTCGTACTTCACAACGAAGTGGTGAGTTCAATCCAAAATGGTCGCAACATTTCCAAAAAGTACTTATGGGCCCAAAACGGACAATATGTGCAAAAGTTACGCTCAATTCTTAGTACGCCGACTCTCCAAGCGTTCGAAATATGCAAGTGCTCATTCTTTCAAAATACGGCCAAAATCCCTCGTACATCATGACGAAGTAGTGAGTTCAATCCAAAACGGTCGCTACATTTCCAAAAAGTACTTATGGGCTCAAAACGGACACCGTGTGCGAAAGTTACGCTCAATTCTTCGTCCGCCGACTTTCCAAGCGTTCTAAATATGCAAGTACTCATTCTTTCGAAAAATGGTCAAAATCCCTCGTACGTCACGATGAAGTAGTGAGTTCAATCCAAAACGGTCGCTACATTTCCAAAAAGTACTTATGGGCTCAAAACGGACACCGTGTGCGAAAGTTACGCTCAATTCTTCGTCCGCCGACTTTCCAAGCGTTCTAAATATGCAAGTACTCATTCTTTCGAAAAATGGTCAAAATCCCTCGTACGTCACGATGAAGTAGTGAGTTCAATCCAAAACGGTCGCTACATTTCCAAAAAGTACTTGTGGGCCCAAAACGGACACCGTGTGCAAAAGTTATGCGCAATTCTTCGTCCGCCGACTCGTCAATCGTTCTAAATATGCAAGTCCTAATTCTTTCAAAAAATGTCCAAAAGCCCTCGTACATCATGATGAAGTGATGAGTTCAATCCAAAACGGTCGCTTCATTTCCAAAAAGTACTTATGGGCCCAATACGGACACCGTGTGCAAAAGTTACGCTCAATTCTTCGTCCGCCGACTCTCCAAGCGTTCTAAATATGCAAGTGCTCATTCTTTCAAAAAATGGCCAAAATCCCTCGTACGTCACGACGAAGTGGTGAGTTCAATCCAAAACTGTCGCTACATTTCCAAAAAGTACTTATGGGCCCAAAACAGACACCGTGAGCAAAAGTTACGCTCAATTTTTCGTCCACCAACTCTCTAAGCGTGCCAAATATGCAAGTGCTCATTCTGTCGAAATATGGCCAAAATCACTCTTACGTCGCGACGAAGTGGTGAGTTCAATCTAAAATGGTCGCTACATTTTCAAAAAGTACTTATGGGCCCAAAACGGACACCGTGTGAAAAAGTTATGCTCAATTCTTAGTACGCCGACTCCCCAAGCATTCCAAATATGCAAGTGCTCATTCCTTCGAAATATGGCCAAAATCCCTCTGGCGTCACGACGAAGTGGTGAGTTCATTCTAAAATTGTCGCCACATTTCCAAAAAGTACTTATGGGCCCAAAACGGAGACCGTGTGCAAAAGTTACGCTCAATTCTTCATCCTCGACTCTCTAAGCGTGCCAAATATGCAAGTTCTCATTCGTTCAAAAGCTGGGCGAACTCCCTCATATGTCACGACGAAGGGCTGAGTTCAATCTGAAATGGTCTATACATTTCCAAAATGTACTTATGGGCCCAAAACGGACACCGTGTGCAAAAGTTACGCTCAATTCTTCATCCATCGGCTCTCTAAGCGTTCTAAATATGCAAGTGCTCATTCTCTCGAAAAATGGACAAAATCCCTCATAGGTCACGAAGAAGTGGGGAGTTCAATCCAAAACTGTCGGTACATTTCCAAAAAGTACTTATGGGCCCAAAACGGACACCGTGTGCAAAAGTTACGCTCAATTCTTAGTCCGTCGACACTCCAAACGTTCGAAATATGCAAGTGCTCATTCTTTCGAAAAATGGCCAAAATCCCTAGTATGTCACGACGAAGCGGTGAGTTCAATCCAAAACGGTCGCCACATTTCCAAAAATTACTTATGGGCCCAAAACGGACACCGTGCACAAAAGTTACGCTCAATCCTTAGTACGCCGACTCTCCAAGCGTTCCAAATATGCTAGTGCTCCTGCTTTCAAAATATGGCCAAAATCCCTCGTACGTCACGACGATGTGGTGAGTTCAATCCAAAACGGTCGCCACATTTCCAAAAAGTACTTATGGGCCCAAAACGAACACCGTGTACAAAAGTTAAGCACAATTCTTCATACGCCGACTTTACAAGCGTTACAAATATGCAAGTGCTCATTCTTTCGAAAAATGGCCAAAATCCCACGTACATCACGACGAAGTGGTGAGTTCAATTCAAAACGGTCGTTACATTTTCAAAAAGTACTTATGGGCCCAAAACGGACACTGTGTGCAAAAGTTACGCTAATTTCTTCGTATGCCGACTCTCCAAGCGTTCCAAATATGCAAGTGCTCATTCTTTCGAAAAGTAGCCAAAATCCCTCGTACGTCACGACGAAGTGGTGAGTTCAATCCAAAACGGTCGCTACATTACCAAAAAGTACTTATGGGCCCAAAACGGACACTGTGTGCAAAAGTTACGATCAATTCTTCGTACGTTGACTCTCCAAGCGTTCCAAATATGCAAGTGCTCATTCGTTCGAAAAGTGGCCAAAATCCCTCGTACGTCACGACGAAGTGGTGAGTTCAATCCAAAACGGTCGCTACATTACCAAAAAGTACTTATGGGCCCAAAACGGACACTGTGTGCAAAAGTTACGATCAATTCTTCGTACGTTGACTCTCCAAGCGTTCCAAATATGCAAGTGCTCATTCGTTCGAAAAGTGGCCAAAATCCCTCGTACGTCACGACGAAGTGGTGAGTTCAATCCAAAACGGTCGCTACATTACCAAAAAGTACTTATGGGCCCAAAACGAACACCGTGTACAAAAGTTAAGCTCAATTCTTCGTACGCCGACTCTACAAGCGTTACAAATATGCAACTGCTCATTCTTTCGAAAAATGGCCAAAATCCCTAGTACGTCACGACGAAGTGGTGGGATCAATCCAAAACGGTCGCTACATTTTCAAAAAGTACTTATGGGCCCAAAACGGACACCATGTGCAAAAGTTACACTAATTTCTTTGTACGCCGACTCTCCAAGCGTTCCAAATATGCAAGTGCTCATTCGTTCGAAAAGTGGCCAAAATCCCTTGTACGTCACGGCGAAGTGGTGAGTTCAATCCAAAAATGTCGCTACATTTCCAAACAGTACTTATGGGCCCAAAACGGACACCGTGTGCAAAAGTTACGCTAATTTCTTCGCACGTCGACTCTCCAAGCATTCCAAATATGCAAGTGCTCATTCTTTCGAAAAGTGGCCAAAATCCCTCGTACGTCACGACGAAGTGGTGAGTTCAATCCAAAATTGTCCCTACATTTCCAAAAAGTACTTATGGGCCCAAAACGGACACCGTGTGCAAAAGTTACGCTCAATTCTTCGCCCGTCGACTCTCCAAGCGTTCTAAATATGCCAGTGCTCAATCTTTCGAAAAATGGAAAAAATCCCTCGTAGGTCACGACGAAGTGGTGAGTTCAATCCAACACGGTCGCTAAATTTCCAAAAAGTACTTATGGGCCCAAAACGGACACCGTGTGCAAAAGTTACGCTCAATTCTTCGCCCGTCGACTCTCCAAGCGTTCTAAATATGCCAGTGCTCAATCTTTCGAAAAATGGAAAAAATCCCTCGTAGGTCACGACGAAGTGGTGAGTTCAATCCAACACGGTCGCTAAATTTCCAAAAAGTACTTATGGGCCCAAAACGGACACCGTGTGCAAAAGTTACGCTCAATTCTTCGTCCGTCGACTCTCCAAGCGTTCTAAATATGCAAGTGCTCAATCTTTCGAAAAATGGAAAAAATCCCTCGTAGGTCACGACGAAGTGGTGAGTTCAATCCAAAATTGTCCCTACATTTCCAAAAAGTACTTATGGGCCCAAAGCGGACACCGTGTACAAAAGTTAAGCTCAAATCTTCGTACGCCGACTCTCCAAGCATTGCAAAAATTCAAGTGCTCATTCTTTTGAAAAATGGCCAAAATCCCTCGTACGTGACGACGAAGTGGTGAGTTCAATCCAAAACGGTCGCTACATTTCCAAAAAGTACTTTTGGGCCCAAAACGGACACCGTGTGCAAAAGTCAAGCTAAATTCTTCGTACGCTGACTCTACAAGCGTTACAAATATGTAAATGCTCATTCTTTCAAAAAATGGACAAAATCCCCCGTACGTCACGATGAAGTGGTGAGTTCAATCCAAAACGGTCGCCACATTTCCAAAAAGTACTTATGGGCCCAAAACGGACACCGTCTGCAAAAGTTACACTCAATTCTTAGTACGTCGACTCTCCAAGCGTTCCAAATATGCAAGTGCTCATTCTTTTGAAAAATGGCCAAAATCCCTCGTACGTCACGACGAAGTGGTGAGTTCAATCCAAAATGGTCGCTACATTTCCAAACAGTACTTATGGGCCCAAAACGGACACCGTCTGCAAAAGTTACACTCAATTCTTAGTACGTCGACTCTCCAAGCGTTCGAAATATGCAAGTGCTCATTCTTTCGAAAAATGGCCAAAATCTCTCATACGTCACGACGAAGTAGTGAGTTCAATCCAAAACGGTCGCTACATTTCCATAATGTACTTATGGGCCCAAAACGGACATCGTGTGCAAAAGTTATGCTCAATTTCGTCCGCCGACTCTCCAAGCGTTCTAAATATGCAAGTGCTAATTCTTTCGAAAAATGTCCAAAATCCCTCGTACGTCACGAGGAAGTGGTGAGTTCAATCCAAAACGGTCGCTACATTTCCAAAAAGTACTTGTGGGCCCAAAACGGAAGCCGTGTGCAAAAGTTATGCTCAATTCTTCGTCCGCCGACTCTCCAACTGTTCTAAATATGCAAGTGCTAATTCTTTCAAAAAACATCCAAAATCCCTCGTACGTCCCGACGAAGTGGTGAGTTCAATCCAAAACGGTCGCTTCATTTTCAAAAAGTACTTATGGGCCCAAAACGGACACTGTGTGCAAAAGTTACGCTCAATTCTTAGTACGCCGGCTCTCCAAGCATTCCAAATATGCAAGTGCTCTTTCTTTCGAAATACGGCCAAAATCCCTCGTACGTCACGATAAAGTGGTGAGTTAAATCCAAAATGGTCGCTACATTTCCAAAATGTACATATGGGCCCAAAACGGACACCGTGTACAAAAATTAAGCTCAATTCTTCGTCCCCCGACTCTCCAAGCGTTCGAAATATGCAAGTGCTCATTCTTTCGAAAAATGGCCAAAATCTCTCATACATCACGACGAAGTGGTGAGTTCAATCCAAAATGGTCGCTACATTTCCAAAAAGTACTTATGGGCCCAAAACGGACACCGTGTACAAAAGTTAAGCTCAATTCTTCGTACGCCGACTCTCCAAGCGTTCGAAATATGCAAGTGCTCATTCTTTCGAAAAATGGCCAAAATCTCTCATACATCACGACGAAGTAGTGAGTTCAATCCAAAACGGTCGCTACATTTCCAAAAAGTACTTGTGGGCCCAAAACGGAAACCATGTGCAAAAGTTACGCTCAATTCTTACGTCCGTCGACTCTCCAAGCGTTCTAAATATGCAAGTGCTCATTCTTTTGAAAAATGGCCAAAACCCCTCGTACGTCACGACGAAGTGGTGAGTTCAATCCAAAACGGTCGCTACATTTCCAAAAAGTACTTATGGGCTCAAAACGGACACCGTGTGCAAAAGTTACGCTCAATTCTTCGTCCGCCGACTCTCCAAGCGTTCTAAATATGCAAGTGCTCATTCTTTCGAAAAATGGCCAAAATCCCTCGTACGTCACGACGAAGTGGTGAGTTCAATCCAAAACGGTCGCTACATTTCCAAAAAGTACTTATGGGCTCAAAACGGACACCGTGTGCAAAAGTTACGCTCAATTCTTCGTCCGCCGACTCTCCAAGCGTTCTAAATATGCAAGTGCTCATTCTTTCGAAAAATGGCCAAAATCCCTCGTACGTCACGATGAAGTGGTGAGTTCAATCCAAAACAGTCGCTACATTTCCAAAAAGTACTTATGGGCCCAAAACGGACACTGTGTGTAAAAGTTATGCTTAATTCTTCGTACGCCGACTCTCCATGCGTTCCAAATATGCAAGTTATCATTCTTTCGAAAAGTGGCCAAAATCCCTCGTACGTCACGACGAAGTGGTGAGTTCAATCCAAAACGGTCGCTACATTTCCAAAAAGTACTTATGGGCTCAAAACGGACACCGTGTGCAAAAGTTACGCTCAATTCTTAGTATTCCGACTCTCCAAGCGTTTGAAATATGCAAGTGCTCATTCTTTCAAAAAATGGCCACAATCTCTCATACGTCACGACGAAGTAGTGAGTTCAATCCAAAACGGTCGCCACATTTCCCAAAAGTACTTATGGGCCCAAAACGGACACCGTGTGCAAAAGTTATGCTCAATTCTTCGTCCGCTGACTCTCCGAGCGTTCTAAATTTGCAAGTGCTAATTCTTTTAAAAAATCTCCAAAATCCCTCGTACATCACGAGGAAGTAGTGAGTTCATTCCAAAACGGTCGCTACATTTTCAAAAATTACTTATGGGCCAAAAACGGACACCGTGTGCAAAAGTTACGCTCAATTTTTCGTACGCCGACTCTTCAAGCGTTCAAAAGATGCAAGTTCTCATTCTTTCAAAAAATGGCCAAAATCCATCGTACGTCACGACGAAGTGGTGAGTTCAATCCAAAACGGTCGCTCCATTTTCAAAAAGTACTTATGGGCCCAAAATGGACACCGTGTGCAAAAGTTACGCTCAATTCTTCGTCCGCCGACTCTCCAACCATTCTAAATATACAAGTGCTCAATCTTTCGAAAAATGGCCAAAATCCCTCGTACGTCACGACGAAGTGGTGAGTTCAATCCAAAACGGCCGCTACATTTCCAAAAAGTACTTACGGGCCCAAAACGGACACCATGTGCAAATGTTACGCTCAATTCTTCGTACGCCGTCTCTCCAAGCGTTCCAAGTATGCAAGTGCTCAATCTTTCGAAAAATGGCCAAAATCCCTCGTACGTCACGACGAAGTGGTGAGTTCAATCCAAAACGGCCGCTACATTTCCAAAAAGTACTTATGGGCCCAAAATGGACACCGTGTGCAAAAGTTACGCTCAATTCTTCGTCCACCGACTCTCTAAGCGTTCTAAATATGCAAGTGCTCATTCTTTCGAAAAATGGCCAAAATCCCTTGTACGTCACGACTAAGTGGTGAGTTCAATCCAAAACGGTCATTACATTTTCAAAAAGTACTTATGGGCCCAAAACGGATGACATGTGCAAAAGTTACGCTCAATTTTTCGTACGCTGACTCTCCAAGCGTTCCAAATATGCAAGTGCTCATTCTTTCGAAAAAT
>NW_019250837.1:0-1294 GCF_002742605.1 Olea europaea var. sylvestris
ATCACGGGATTTTTGTTGAATTCCTACGTTTCGACCTCCGAATAATTAATTTCCTTATTAATTAAGTCATTTTGAAGTCGCGATGGTGTCGGAATCGGCCGAAATTTGGCAGGTTGATTGAAAACGGCCCGTGAAATTGGACACAGGGCACAGACTCGGGATCACGGGATTTTAGCCAAATTCCTTCATTTGGGCCTTCGAATAATTAATTTCCGCATTTATTATGTCAGGTTGAAGAAGTGCTGGACAGAAAATTAACAAAGAAAAACTGCACCAGGGGCAATTTTTTCATTTGTCGCGACGGTGACAGAACGGGCCGAAATTTGGCAAGTTGATTTGAAACGGCCCGCAAAATTGGACTCGGGCCACAGACCCAGAATCACAGGATTTTAGCCAAATTCTTTCGTTTGGGCCTCCGAATAATTAATTTTCGTATTAATTATGTCGGGTTGAAGAAGTGTTGTACAGAAAATTAACAAAGAAAAGCTGCACCAGGGGCAATTTTGTCATTTGTCGCGACGGTGTCGAAATGGGCCGAAATTTGGCAGGTTGATTGGAAACAGCCCGTGGAATCGGACTCGGGGTACAGACCCGGGATCACGGGATTTTAGCCAAATTCCTTCGTTTGGGCCTCCGAATAATTAATTTTCATATTAATTCTGTCAGGACGAAGAAGTGCTGGAACGAAAATTTACAAAGAAAAACCGCACCAGAGGCAATTTTGTCATTTGTCACGTTGGTGTCGGAATGGGCCGAAATTTGGCAAGTTGATTGAAAATGGCCTGCGAAATTGGACTCGGGGCACAGTCCCGGGATCACGAGATTTTAGCCAAATTCCTTCGTCTTGTCCTCCGAATAATTAATTTCTGTATTAGTTATGTCAGGTTGAAGAAGTGTCGGACAGAAGATTAAAAATGCAAAATCGTACTAGGGGCTATTTTGTCATTTGTTGCGACGGTGTCAGAATGGGCCGAAATTTGGCAAGTTTTTTGGAAACGGCCCACAAAATTGGACTCGGGTCATAGACCCGGGATCACTGGATTTTAGCCAAATTCCTTCGTATGGGCCTCCAAATAATTAATTTCCGTATTAATTATGTCCAGTTGAAGAAGTGCATGACAGAAAATTGACAAAAAAAAAAATCGCACCTGTGGCAATTTTATCATTTGTTGCGATGGTGTCGGAATGGGCCGAAATTTGATAGGTTGATCGGAAACTACCCGCGAAATTGGACTCGGGGCACAGACCCGGGATCACGGGATTTTTGTTAAATTCCTACGTTTCGGCCTCTGAA
>NW_019250838.1:0-1294 GCF_002742605.1 Olea europaea var. sylvestris
ATCCATGACAATAGCAAATCCAATTACTCTATAATCTTCAAGAAATGAAACAAGTCATTGCAAGAGGTCGATAACATGATCAATATTCATGGATTCGGTTTGAAAAATTTACTCACAATATTGACTGCATGCTACAATCTGTACCAAATTACCATGCCAAGCAAGAATTCAAAATTCTGAAGTTAATGAGTTGCTAACGACTCGACTTTACTCTTCACTTTAGAATCTTTGTTACTTTCTACCAAATCAAGTAATGCATATCTTATTTGTGCAGTTTACTCCATTATAGGCTTTACATTCTTAACATGACTTTCCCAATGTGTTTGTGACAATGGATTCACTGTCAACCCTTGTACATTATCTTTGAAAATTTTCCATCGCTTGGTAGAAGAGGACAATAATGTGTAGATGCGTTGTATCACTCCAAAAAAGGATTTAGCTTTGGAACAACAATTCACTATATCACATAATGCTAAATTTAGACTATGAGTGCCACATGGAATATAGAAAGCCCGGGCATTCATTTCATGTACTCTTCTTTGCACACCGTTATGCTTCCCGCTCATGTTAGATCTGTTGTCTTACTCTTGCCATCTAATGTCATTAATATTCAGATCGAGCTTGATAAAAGCCTTTTGAAGCTCGATTGCAAGTCCAAGCCCTATTATGTCATCTACTTAAAAAAATTGAAGCCAATGTTCTTCAACTATAGGTAAGTCTGTCGAATCATCTATAAATAGTACTATTAAAGACATTTGCTCCTTGTGATTTGCATCTGGAGTACAATCAAGGATAACTATGAAATAATGTTTAACTTTCTTGACAATTGAACTTCTCACCTCATTAGCCAACAACTGTATTACCTTATTTTGGATTTTTTTCTCAAAAAATATATATTGAATCTCTCTTGCTTTAGCCCACTGAAGGTGCTCTTGCATTATTGGATCAAACTGACTAACCATTTCCACTATTTGTAAAAATAGGCCATTGTTTTCAACATGTAGTCTCTCACCATCTCCTCGAAATGGCAAGGTGTTTTCCTCGAGTCTTTTCACATTAGCGATTATCCTTGTTAATATATGTTTCTAGTATTCTCTTTCTGCATCGATCAACAATTCAACACTTTTATCAATTATAGTTTTTTGTTCGAAGCTTATTTTCCAATTCAATCAAACTACTAATGCAATGTAAATGCTCCTCATTTCCTTCATAACTTTTAATAGACCGATGCAAATTATGCCAATCTTTGAATCCATCATTACCTAGTTGGCCAAATTTGGTCACATTTATTGGT
>NW_019250839.1:0-233 GCF_002742605.1 Olea europaea var. sylvestris
AGTGTACAAATAACAATGTTCAATCGCTAAGGACCTAGCTACATGTACACTATGACGTAAACTTTATTTTACGCTTTGCCACGTGACATTTCCCTGCTAGACAGTATAAATTTCGAATAGTTTTTCCATCCAATTAACACTTGACAACAATGCAAGTGTCAAACAACGTGTCAAAAATCGGTGTACAAATAGCAATGTTCAATCGGTAAGAACCTTGTTACATGTATACTATG
>NW_019250839.1:256-1294 GCF_002742605.1 Olea europaea var. sylvestris
TGGTGTACACTTTAGTTTACACTTTGCTACATGACATTACCCTGTTGGACAGTTTGAATGACAAACAATTTTCCCATCCAATTGACATTGGTCAACAATGCGAGTGTCAAACAACGTGTCCAAAATCTGTGTACAAATAGCAAAGTTCAAATGGTAAGAACCTTGGTACATTGCACTATGGTGTACACTTTAGTTTGTACTTTGCCACGTAACATTACCCTATTGGACAGTTTAAATTTCAAACTGAACAATGCAAGTATCAAACAACATGTCAAAAGTCAGTGTACAAATAACATTGTTCACTCTGTATGAACCATGCTACATGTACACTATGGTGTATACTTTAGTTTATACTTTACCATGTGACATTACCCTACTCGACAGTTCAAATTTCGAACAGTTTTCCCATCCAATTGACACTTGACAACAATGCAAGTGTCAAACAACTTGTCAGAAGTCAGTGTATAAATAGCACTGATTAATCGATAAGAACCTTTCTACATGTACACTATGGTATACACTTTAGTTTACACTTTGTCACGTGGCACTACCCTGTTGGACTGTTTAAATGTCAAATAATCTTTCCATCCAATTGACACTTGACAACAATGCAATTGTCAAGCAACGTGTAAAAAATCAGTGTACAAATAGCAAAGTTCAATCGATAAGAACCTTGCTACATGTACACTATGGTATAAACTTTAGTTTACACTTTGCCACGTGACATTACCCTGTTGTGGACAGTTTAAATTTGAGACTGTTTTCCAATCCAATTGAGACTTGACACCAATGAGAGTGTCAAACAACGTGTTAAAAATCTGTGTACAAGTAGCAAAGTTCAATTGGTAAGGACTTTGCCACATGTACACTATTGTGTACACTTTAGTTTTCACTTAGCCACTTGACATTACCACGTTAGACAGTATAAATTTCACACAATTTTCCCATCCAATTGACACTTGACAACAATGCAAGTGTCAAACAACGTGCCCAAAATCAGTGTACAAATAGCGAAGTTCAATCAGTAAAAACCTTACT
>NW_019250840.1:0-1294 GCF_002742605.1 Olea europaea var. sylvestris
TTCGTACGCCGACTATCCTAGCGTTCCAAATATAGAAGTGCTCGTTCTTTCGAAAAATGGCCGAAATCCCTCAGACGTCACGATGAATTAGTGAGTTCAGTACAAAAGGGTCGTTACATTTCCAAAAAGTACTTATGGGGCCAAAACGGACACCGTGTGCAAAAGTTACGCTCAATTCTTCGTGCTTACATTTTCAAAAAGTACTTATGGGGCCAAAACGGACACCTTGTGCAAAAGTTACGCTCAATTCTTCGTGCGCCGACTATCCAAGCCTACAAACATAAAATTGCTCTTTCTTTCAGAAAATGGTCGAAATCCGTCGTACGTCACGACGAAGTTGTGAGTTCAATCCAAAAGGGTCGCTACATTTCCAAAAAGTACTTATGGGCCCAAAACGGACACCGTGTGCAAAAGGTATGCTCAATTCTTCTTACGCGACTATCCAAGCCTTCCAAGTATAAAAGTGCTAATTCTTTCAGAAAATGGCCGAAATCCATCATACGTCTCGATGACGTGGTGAGCTCAATCCAAAAGGGTCGCTACATTTCCAAAAAGTACTTATGGGCCCGAAACGGACACCTCTTGCAAAAGTTGCGCTCAATTCTTCGTACGCCGACTTTCTTAGCGTTCCAAATATAGAAGTGCTCGTTCTTTCAAAAAATGGCCGAAATCTATCATACGTCACGACGAAGTTGTGAGTTCAATCAAAAAGGGTCGCTACATTTCCAAAAAGTACTTGTGGGCCCAAAACGGACACCGTGTGCAAAAGGTATGCTCAATTCTTCGTACGTCGACTATCCGAGCGTTCCAAATATAGAAGTACTCGTTCTTTCAAAAAATGGCCGAAATCCCTCAGACGTCACGACGAAGTAGTGAGTACAGTCCAAAAGGGTCGCTACATTTCCAAAAAGTACTTATGGGGCCAAAGCGGACACCGTGTGCAAAAGTTACGCTCAATTCTTCATACGCCGACTATCCAAGCCTTCCGAACATAAAATTGCTCATTCTTTTGAAAAATGTCCGAAATCCCTTACAGGTCACGACGAAGTTGTGAGTTCAATCCAAAAGGGTCGCCACATTTCCAAAAAGTACTTATGGGCCCAAAACGGACACCGTGTGCAAAAGGTACGCTCAATTCTTCGTACGCCGACTATCCAATCCTTCAAACATAAAATTGCTCTTTCTTTCAAAAAATGGCCGAAATCCGTCACACGTCACAACGAAGTTGTGAGTTCAATCCAAAAGGGTCGCTACATTTCCAAAAAGTACTTATGGGCCCAAAACGGACACCGTG
>NW_019250841.1:0-1294 GCF_002742605.1 Olea europaea var. sylvestris
AAAGTAGCTTTTTTAGGACAATAAATACATATGACGTGTTAAAATCCGATATATAATGATAATTGTGCCTTCTTAATAATTCATGATGACTATTACTTTCTTCTTTCGCATGAGATAATCAAGAAATTTCTTTAATTTTCCATTCAGACGCTACATCAAAATAACTTTTAGGGTGATATTATTTATCGAGACAAATATTAGCAATCTATATAGTATTGGATTCACTGTCACATTGTTCAGCGAAAAAAAAAAAGACTTACAGCTTCAATGAACAATGACTCTGATTTTGCTATTATATAGACTGATGATGAACATCATCTTAGAAGAATAATCTATTCTAACTTTTATGATGATGAACAAATGACATGACTTTAGAATTTGTGATATAATGGTGAAGGCATTTTTTAGTAATCTATGACAGTTATGGTAACACGTTCTTCAATCACAAATGGTCCACCTTAGTTATCTGATAATAACAAATCTGTCAACAACGCCATTTTAATTATTGGTGCCTACACAGAATTTTCTTTGTAATCTTTCACTTTTTACTCATCCATTAATATTGATTGTTGAGTTGGTATATGTACACATTTCTCTCTTAATTTATGGGTTCATAATTATTTTAAAGGAATAGAATTTTAGAAGACAGACGCTTTTATAGGAAAATTATCGGATAATATCGTTGATGTAATCGCGTGTAGGAAAAAAATAAAAATTTCAAGATCGATTGTAAACACGAGTTTAGATAGGTATCGAAGGAAAAGAATGAGAGATAAAGCGCAAAGTTCAATATTAATAAGAGGTTAAAAATCATTAAATTGAGTCTAAACGACCGAATAGGAAAAATAAAAACATGTTCATAAACAAAATGGAATTCAAAGAAATTGAATTATTTAGCTGCGGGGAGGACGACATGAACTAATATACGTAATATTCCTATTGTTTAAATAAAAAGTGCACATAGGAATGCCAACAGAATGGATTTGGAGTGGAGAACTCGTCCCTCCCATTTTCCTGTTCCATCCTCGTTTAAGCATAAATGGGACTAGATGAAGACGATACCAATTCTCTTTTAATCCTCACCATATTCAACTCTATAAATTTCATTTCTTAATTTACACCTTCCCAAATTGACCCTAAATTCCTAATTCTTAACCCTATTTATCCTACCGTTGTTGTTATCATAAAATTCCTCTTAATAAAAAACTTCGAAAATAATTCATATAGAAATTTATACATAGGCATTTGAACAATGCTTGGTGTACACTAAGTTACACAGTCCCCTCTCATGTGA
>NW_019250842.1:0-1294 GCF_002742605.1 Olea europaea var. sylvestris
ATTTACAATCCAAGCGTTCCTAATATGGAAGTGCTCATTCTTTCAAAAAATGGCCGAAATCCCTGATACGTCACAACGAAGTGTTGAGTTCAATCCAAAACGATCGCTACATTTCCAAAAAGTACTTATGGGCCAAAACCGGACACCGTGTGCAAGAGTTACGCTGAATTCTTCGAACGCCGACAATCCAAGCGTTTCAAATATGCAAGTGCTCATTCTTTCGAAAAATGGCAGAAATCCTTTATACATCACGACGAAGTTGTGAGTTCAACCCAAAACGGTCGCTACATTTCCAAAAAGTACTTATGGGCCCAAAACGGACTCCGTGTTCAAAAGTTACGCTGAATTCTTCGAACGCCGACAATCCAAGCGTTCCAAATATGCAAGTGCTCATTCTTTCTAGAAATGGCCGAAATCCCTTATACGTCACGATGAAGTTGTGCGTTCAATCCAAAACGGTCGCTTCATTTCCAAAAAGTACTTATGGGCCCAAAATGGACACCGTGTGCAAAAGTTAGGCGCAATTCTTCAAACGCCGACAATCCAAGCGTTCGAAATATGCAAGTGCTCATTCTTTCGAAAAATGGCCGAAATCCCTTAGTCATCATGACGAAGTAGTGAATTCAATCCAAAACGATCGCTACATTTCCGAAAAGTACTTATGGGCCCAAAATTGACACCGTGTGCAAAAGTTACTCTCAATTCTTCGATCGCCGACAATCCAAGTGTTCCAAATATGCAAGTGCTCATTCTTTCGAAAAATGCTCAAAATCCCTCATACGTCAGGACGAAGTTGTGAGTTCAATCCAAAACGATCGCTACTTTTCCAAAAAGTACTTATGGGCCCAAAACGGACGCCGTGTGCAAAAGTTATGCTCAATTCTTCGAACGCCGACTATCCAGCCGTTCCAAACAGGCAAGTGCTCATTCTTTCGAAAAATGGCCAAAATCCCTTATACGTCACGACAAAGTTGTGAGTTCAATCCAAAACGATCGCTACATTTCCAAAAAGTACTTATGGGCCCAAAAGGGACACCGTGTGCAAAAGTTACGCTCAATTCTTCGAAAGCCGACAATCCAACCGTTCCAAACATGCAAGCGCTCATTCTTTTGAAAAATGCCCGAAATCCCTCATACGTCACGACGAAGTCGTGAGTTCAATCCAAAACGATCGCTACATTTCCAAAATGTACTTATGGGCCCAAAACGGGCACCGTGTGCAAAAGTTATGCTGAATTCTTTGAACGCCGACAATCCAAGCGTTCCAAATATGCAAGTGCTCATTCTTTCGAAA
>NW_019250843.1:0-1294 GCF_002742605.1 Olea europaea var. sylvestris
TTCGACCTGATTGTTGGTGCACATCCTATCCAAAGTGAATGCGAACTTGTAGCAAATCCCTAAAGGATTTATCAATGCTACTCTTACTCCTGCACCTTTGGAGATTTTTAACCCATCGAAATACAACACCCAAGGTTTTAGCTTGAACGAATTGATTTCTAATTCAATTTCTTCAGGCATGTCAAGGCATGGATGATCGGCTAGAAAGTTAGCCAAAGCCTAACTTTTGACTGCCTTTTGGGGTATGTATTGTATTTCGAATTCTGATAAAGTTAACGTCCAAAGGCCTACCCTTGGTGTAAAATAGGGTGAGAGAACATATACTTAATCAAGTTTACTCTAGAAATCAAATAAACGGTTACGGGCTGTAAATAAGCCCTTAATTTTGTACATGTGAAATACAATTCGAGACATAATTTTTCGATAGCAGAGTAATTACATTTACATTTTGTTAACCGTCTACTCAAGTAGTAAATCGCCCTCTCTTCACCAAATTGGTCTTCTTGCGCGACCATTCCAGCTACTGATTCTTTTTCAGCCGATACATATACTTTCATTGGCCGTCCTTGGATTGGTGATACCAACACTGGTGGACTTGATAAATATATCTTCAGAATTTCAAAAGCCTTTTGATGTTCTTCTTTCCAGACGAATTCGTCCCGATTTTTCAGCTTTAAAAGCGGCAAAAAGACTTTAGTTCGCCCTGCACAGTTAGAAATAAAGCGTCTTAAAAAGTTTACTTGGCCTAGAAACCTCTGCAATTCTTTTTTGTTGCTAGGTGGTTTGACCTCTAAAATGGCATTCGCTTTATTTTTATCAAGTTCAATTCCTCTTTTGTGTACCAAGAAACTAAGAAAGTTCCCTGCATTAACACCAAATGCACATTTCAAGGGATTCAACTTTAGCTTATATTGCTTCATTTGCTCAAATGAACATCCTAACTATTCGAAATGGTCCTCTTCTTTAATGGATTTGACCACTATATCATCTACATATATTTCAACAAACTTGTCTATCATATCATGAAAAATTAAATTCATTGCCCTTTGATAAGTTGCTCCTGCATTTTTTAGGCCGAAAGGCATGACTACCCATTCAAAACATTCTAGAGACCCAGGACATCTAAAGGCAGTTTTGTGTATGTCTTTCTCAGATATATAAATTTGATTGTATCCTGAATACCCATCCATGAAAGAATACATGACGTGTCCGGTAGTTGAGCCTACTAAAGAATCTACCGTGGGCATTGGATACTCATCTTTGGGTGTGGCTATGTTTAAATTCCTAAAGTCTA
>NW_019250844.1:0-1294 GCF_002742605.1 Olea europaea var. sylvestris
TTTCCGATCAATCTGCCAAATTTTAGCCGATTCCGACAACGTCGCGAAAAATGACGAAATTGCCAACGGCGTAATTTTTGTTTTCGAACAATCAGTCAAATTTTAGTCCATTCCGACACCGTCGCGAAAAATGACGAAATTGGCCCCGGCGCGATTTTTGTTTCCGATCAATCAGTCAAATTTAAGCCCATTCCGACACCGTCGCAAAATATAACGAAATTTCCCCCGGCGCGATTTTTGTTTCCGATCAACCTATCAAATTTTAGCCCATTCCCACACCGTCGCGAAAAATGACCAAATTGTCGACTGCACGGCTTTTGTTTCGGATCAACCTGCCAAATTTCAGCTGATTTCGACAACGTCGCGAAAAATGACGAAATTGCTCCCGGCGCAATTTTGTTTCCAATCAAGCTGAAAAATTTCAGCCCATTCAGACACCGTCGCGAAAAATGACGAAATTGCCTCCGGCGCATTTTTTGTTTCCGATTAATTTGTCAAATTTTAGCTGATTCCGACACCGTCGCGAAAAATGACGAAATTGTCGTCGGCGCGATTTTTGTTTCCAATTAATCTATCAAATTTTTGCCGATTCCGACACCGTCGCGAAAAATGACGAAATTGCCCCCGGCGCGATTTTTGTTTTCGATCAATCAGTCAAATTTAAGCCCATTCCGACACCGTCGTAAAATATAACGAAATTTCCCCCGGCGCGATTTTTGTTTCCGATCAACCAATCAAATTTTAGCCCATTCCCGCACCGTCGCGAAAAATGACCAAATTGTCGACTGCACGGCTTTTGTTTCGGATCAACCTGCCAAATTTCAGCTGATTTCGACAACGTCGCAAAAATTACGAAATTGCTCCCGACGCAATTTTGTTGCCAATCAAGCTGAAAAATTTCAGCCCATTCAGACACCGTCGCGAAAAATGACGAAATTGCCCCCGGCGCGTTTTTTGTTTCCGATTAATTTGTCAAATTTTAGCCGATTCCGACACCGTCGCGAAAAATGACGAAATTGCCGTCGGCGCGATTTTTGTTTCCGATTAATCTGTCAAATTTTTGCCGATTCCGACACCGTCGCGAAAAATGACGAAATTGCCCCCGGCAAGATTTTTGTTTTCGCTCAATCAATCAAATTTAAGCCCATTCCGACACCGTCGTAAAATATAACGAAATTTCCCCCGGCGCGATTTTTGTTTCCGATCAACCAATCAAATTTTAGCCCATTCCCGCACCGTCGCGAAAAATGACCAAATTGTCGACTGCACGGCTTTTGTTTCGGATCAACCTGCC
>NW_019250845.1:0-1294 GCF_002742605.1 Olea europaea var. sylvestris
TGTGGAAGAGCTGTTTTGCTGGGATAGCTGCCCAGGCAGGCATTCTTGCATTTCTACAATTTGGGAAAACAGTTAAAGAAAGTAAGAAGGATCCTATCATGCTATTGAAACTATTGGATATTTTTGCATCCTTAAATAAGCTAAGATCTGATTTTAATCGGATTTTTGGTGGAGCAGCATGCACCGAGATCCATAATCTGACAAGGGATCTGATAAAGAGTGTCATTGAAAGGGCTTGTGAAATTTTTGGGAAATTTTGCTTCAAGTTGAATTGCAAAGACATTCTCCTCCTTCAGAGGGCAGTATTCCTGGAGTGGTGTCTTTTATTATAGATTATTGTAATCAGCTGCTTGGGGTTAAATATAAGCCAATCCTTACCCCAAGTTCTGGTCATAGGAAGATGTTGGAAGCATGAAAAATTCCAAGAGAGAATTCTTAATGTCGAGCTTCTGAATATAGTGAAAGCTATTGAGCTGAGCATGGAGACATGGTCCGAGGCTTACGAAGATGCTGTTTTATCCTATGTGTTCTTGATGAACAATCATTTGCTGATAGCCTGATATACAGGCATCTGAAAGGCAGGAAGCTCGGGAGCCTACTGGGAGATTCTTGGTTAAGAAAGCACGATCAGTACTAGGAGTATTATTCTACTATATACTTGAGAGAGAAACGGTCTAATTTTATTCTCTGTCAGGCGTGCAACTGCAGCACTGCCAGTGATATTGTGAAAAGAGAAGTCTTTCAGTGAAGCTGTTGATAATATATAAAAGAAGCAATCCTACTGGATTACTTTGGACAAAGATTTGCACAAGAAAATTGCCAGGTTATAATTCAGAAAACTGTCCCTGTTTAGCGTAGCTACATGCAAAAATTGGGCATTAGTCTTCGGATAAAATGTTCGACCTGGTTTTCCAGTTAAAGCGTGTAGCCATGGCAGTTTCAAAATGAGGCACTCAAGTGAGAAATTCGACAATGGAGTTATAAATTAGTATCAAAATTCTCCAACTGTTAAGTGAAGGCATACTTGATAATATTAAATCATGTTTACCCTGAAAGGAGCCATATGTCGAGGTACTTTCCAGTTGTTAATGATTAACCAGTCTCTGTACTGGAGCCAGCACCCGGCGAGCCCCTGTGGCTTCCCGTGTTGGCTCTGCCGGAATTGTTTTCTTCCTTATATTGGGTGTTCGCTTGAGTAGCTGTCTAGCGGCCACCCATGCTCACCTAGATCCACTAGTGCTCACCCGGATTCCTATATCCGCCATTGTTTTTATATACATGGGCTCTTGAAGTA
>NW_019250846.1:0-1294 GCF_002742605.1 Olea europaea var. sylvestris
GTGTCGCGAAAAGTGACGAAATTGCCCCCGGCGAGATTTTTGTTTCCGATCAATCTGTCAAATTTTAGCCCATTTCGACAACGCCGCGAAAAATGATGAAATTGCCCTCGGCGCGATTTTTGTTTCCGAACGACCTGCCAAATTTCAGCCCATTCCGGCAGCGTCGCTAAAAATGACGAAATTGCCCCCGGCGCGATTTTTGTTTTCGATCAATTGTCAAATTTTAGCCCATTCCGACACCGTCGTGAAAAATGACAAAATTTTCCCCGGCACGATTTTTGTTTCCGATCAGCCTGTCAAATTTTAGCCCATTCCGACACCGTCGCGAAAAATGCCGAAATCGCCCCCGGCGCGATTTTTGATTCCGATCAGTTGTCAAATTTTAGCCCATCCCGACTCCGTCGTGAAAAATGACAAAATTTTCCCCGGCACGATTTTTGTTTCCGATCAGCCTGTCAAATTTTAGCCCATTCCGACACCGTCGCGAAAAATGCCGAAATCGCCCCCGGCGCGATTTTTGATTCCGATCAGTTGTCAAATTTTAGCCCATCCCGACTCCGTCGTGAAAAATGACAAAATTTTCCCCGGCACGATTTTTGTTTCCGATCAGCCTGTCAAATTTTAGCCCATTCCGACACCGTCGCGAAAAATGCCGAAATCGCCCCCGGCGCGATTTTTGATTCCGATCAGTTGTCAAATTTTAGCCCATTCCGACACCGTCTCGAAAAATGGCGAAATTACCCCCGGCGCGATTTTTATTTCCGATCAATTGTTAAATTTTAGGTCATTCCGACACCGTCGTGAAAAATGACGAAATTTTCCCCGACACGATTTTGTTTCCGATCAACCTGTCAAATTTCAGCCCATTCCGACAGCGTCGCGAAAAGTGACGAAATTGCCCCCGGCGCGATTTTTGTTTCCGATCAATCTGTCAAATTTTAGCCCATTCCGACTCCGTCGCGAAAAATGACGAAATTGCCCCCGGCGCGATTTTTGATTCCGATCAGTTGTCAAATTTTAGCCCATTCCGTCACCGTCGCGAAAAATGACGAAATTTTCCACGGCACGATTTTTGTTTACGATCAACCTGCCAAATTTCGGCCCATTCTGACGGCGTCGCGAAAAGTGACGAAATTGCACCCGTCGCGATTTTTTTTTCCGATCAATCTGTCAAATTTTAGCCCATTTCGACAACATCGCGAAAAATGACAAAATTGCCCCCGGCGCGATTTTTGTTTCCGATCAATTGTCAAATTTTAGCCCATTCCGACATCGTCGCGAAAAATGACGAAAT
>NW_019250847.1:0-32995 GCF_002742605.1 Olea europaea var. sylvestris
AATAATAATAATAATAATAATAATAATAATAATAATAATAATAATAATAATAATAATAAATAGTGATGGTAAGCATGGTACCTGTCGTGAAATCGAGTGTGAAACAACGTGGCTTAGCATTCGAGCAACCAACAACCTACTTTTTTATGCAGGAAAAATCATGATGCAATTAGCATCGAGCAACTACAAAATCATGGTTTTAACTTTTTCATTTGGGGACAATTGCAAATCACACTGTGTGTGTGTGTGTGTGTGAGAGAGAGAGAGAGAGAGAGAGAGAGAGAGAGAGAACATTAAAATTTAAAAAGTATTAACTAATAAGCTTCAACATATAAAAATTATTTTTCTTTCATTTTTTACATTTTCCTTGAAACCGAAATATAGAAACTGAAAAATGGGATTGTAGAAAGAACTTATAGATTGAAGCATAAATTTCTATCATCTATCTAATCAACCATCGAAAAATCCTAAGAACCATCGTTAGAAAGTTCAAGAATCAAGTCTTGATTTGGGGACGGATGGGGGGAAATCAAGAATGAGGATAATTTAGAATGGAATTAGGTTTCAAATTTCAACTGACTTATGAATTTAGGGATAAAAATGATAGATTGGGTGGGCTTGGGTTTATGCCTAATGACTTGGGCAATTAGTTTAAGATTCAGATTCCATTTTTGGGGACACGGCTACATGTAAAAAAAGTATTTAGTTCAAAAATGGATCTTGGGATGGTCCAGCCCAGTGAGTCTGCCTCCGGAGTAATTATTGCTCGACAATGTTTTACGCTCTATTTGGGATGGATTTTTCTTTTTTCTTTTTATATGAGGAATAGTAGTAGGGATCATCAAATTTGTGAATAATAATGAGTAGTAATTTTGAATGCGTGATTGAGATTAAAGTTTGACTTTGATTTAATAGAGAACATAAAATTTGAGTAGTTTGATCATATATTTTCTTTCTCAAACTTGCCTATAAACAAGTGTAGACATAAAAATAAATAAAAGAAAATGGAATGGAATGGGTTGATTTAAACCATTAGCCTAATTAAATTTCAAGTCTTCTAAAGTCCATAAAAACCCAGAGACCCATATCACATTTAAAATAAACAAACTTACCAAAATTAAGTAATTACTAAAATTAGCATGAATTATCCCCTATAAATATGACCAATGGTCCATAAGACACTGGTGAAAGAAGAGGTGAAAGTAAGAAAAAAGGAAGAAGAAAAAGCAAAAGCAAAAAAGGCAATCACGAAGTGTTGGAGAAATTTCAAGGCCAGAGGAAGGGAAGAAATTCTCTCAAATCTAATTTTGGTGAACCCCAAGAAGATCAAAATCTTTTTCGAATCAAATAGGTTCACGTCAAGTCCAAAAAGATCAAAGTATTCTTCAAATCAAATTCATGTTCAAGCTCCGAAGTTCAAACACCAAACAAGTCAAGTCTCGATAAATCAAATGTTCAACAAATTAATGAAGATCGGGATTTAAGCCACGTGGCCTCTCGTCTTCAAATATTCAGATCATTAATCAAAAAAATTTTGCAATTTTTCAATTACAAGAAGGTCAACATCACTTGTATTTCTTAAAATACAATTTGTAACGATTTATGTATTTTAATACATGAAATTTCGTCGTACAAATTTCTTGACACACCCAGTGGAACCTTCTTGTCTTTTTATCTTTTGATCTCAAAATCTTCAAATTTCAACCACTACATCAGCAATGGCGGGCGAAAAGGCGAAACAAATTATGACTCATCTTGGAAAGACACTTGCCAAACTCTTCCACGCGACCAGGGCCCAAACAAAAAACTGGGAAAACTCAACTGGTCATACCACTGAAGAAGTTCTCCAACAAAGGCAAAATGAAAATTTTCTTAAAAAAGCCAAACTCTCATTTGACAAAAAAGACCATGAGTTCGGCGACAATTTCTCGTTCAGGCTCCATCTCCAGTGGAAGATCCTTGTCTGGATCCCCTCATGCCACTTCTAAGCAAAGGTGGGAAGATGATATTTCATTTGAAGAATCACTTGAGCCAGTGATGGTCACAGAAGCGGACATCGGGCTTGATTGGAAAATTAACAAAGTTGCTGGAAGACAAAGATGCACAGTTTGGTGCACTCATGTAACTCATGCACAGGCTAGAGTCACAAAATCCATAGGCTAAGAAAGATCAGGAAAAATCAGGATCTTCTAAGGCCAAAAAATTAAAAGTCCAAGAGTGCCAACAAAAGCAAGATACACATGATCGGACAATTGTTCAAAACGTGTTGCATGACTCCACTCAACTATGTGTTTGCTGTCTATCCATCCAACAACTTCAACATGTAATTACAGACACCATTCGGACCCAGTATAGTGATTCATTGCAATCTTCTATAGTGTATGCCAAGCCCTATAGTCGTCGAATCGATGAAATAAAGATGTCAATTGGTTATCAACCTCTGAAGTTTCAGTGTTTTGATGGAAAGGGCAATCCAAAGCAACATGTTACCCATTTTATTGAGACGTGTAACAATGCTGACACTACGGCGAAGCAATTCGTACGCTCCCTCAAAGGTTCTGCATTTCAATGGTACACGGACTTACTGGCAGGGTAAATTGATAGTTGGGATCAGCTCGAATGAGAGTTCCTAAAATGTTTCTACAGCACCCGACGAACTGTCAGTCTACTAGAACTTGCTCGAACAAATCAGAGTAAGAAAGAGCCTGTTGTGAAGTACATTGAACGCTGAAGGAATCTCGTACTTAATTGCAAAGAACAGATAAGTGAAGCATCTTCCATCGATGTGTGTGTACAAGGTATGCATTGAGGATTACTCTATATTCTCCAAACAAAAAATATCTCACTCATTCGAAGAATTAGCAACATTTGCTCATGACCTGGAGCTCCAAATTGCAAGGCATAGAAGTTGATGCTTCATCTTCCCACGTGACAAGAAAGATCCTAAGAAGGAAATAAAGAAGGATGTCAAAGCAAGTAAATCCAAAAAGGCTATGGTGATTTTCACTATTCCTACAAAGATAGCCTTCCAGGGTTCAAGCTCGAATCCAAAACCGAAGCCAAAATTCAAATCTAACAAAGGACAGGTCCAAACTAGAGGTCATGTGACTCTAAAAGAACTTGAAGGAAAGGAGTACCAATTCTCGAATTCTGAAGTCTCTGGAATTCTAGGTCAGCTCCTTGAACAGGAGATAATTGAACTCCTAGTACCAAAAAGACCCGAGAAAGCTGGTAAGATCGATCATCCTAAATACTGTAAAATTCGCAGGATTATTAGCCATCAAGTGGAAAAATGCTTTGCCTTGAAAGAGATCTTATTGTTCGATTGGACAAAGAAAATAAGATCAAACTTGAAACTGGAGAAAATCCAATAGCAGCCTACTCGATGGTTTCATTGGAACATTTGATTCAATTCCCATTGTAGGAAAAAAACAAACATTTTCTGTTGTACACGATGCCTGTAAATTCTCAGTGAAGGAGTTTGTACCTTAACTTTCGGAAGGAGCCATCCCAGTGAAGTTTGAGATAGATGGAGAAATCACTATCAGTTACGTCTATCCGGGGATAGATAGACCAAATGCACCCAATTGTCCAACCTTTTATGAAATTATGACATGTGACTTGGATATTTGGGATTCTGACTCAAAATCTGAAGACGAGACCGGTGATGACTGGTCCACCTTCATAAGAAAGAAAGAGAAATGCCAAACAAAACAGGTAAAATATTAACTTCTACTCCTCTTGCAGGAATAGAGCTGGAGAAATTGGGTATGAAAATTCAACCCAATAAAGAGGAAACACTAGAAGAAGATCATGGGGCATGGACCCTTGTGAAAAGACATCGTCGAAAGGCTCTACGACTCCCAAGTTCTAATGTTTGTAACAAAAAATCAAGACTAAGGAATAACCAAGGAAAAAAGCCTGAAGCCAAGCTAAGAATACCTACTAAGTCAACCGGGGGAAAAGCAGCTCCACGCGTTCTTCCTAGACTACAGACTCAGGGTGATTATTTTCCCAAGGGTTTCTTTGATAAAAAATGTCTCACCTCCAATGTATTCAATGTAGAGGAGAAAAATGAAACGAAGAACATATCAAGGTAGACTTCAAAATAGAAAAAACTATCTCACGGTTCAATAATATTCCTGCCAATACGAGTCTAACAGAGTTTCTTAGTCTTCCTTTTGATGATCGAATGGCTTTAGTTGCAGCGTTAATCGATCCGGAAGAATACGAAGGCAAAGTTTTAGAACGTATTAGATCTACAACTCCTCAAGACTGTATGGCGGCCATAACATTCGATGATGGAGATTTATAGTTGGGTTCTCCTCCACATAATAGACCACCGTATTTCAGCAGTTATATTCAAGGATGCAAGATAAATCGCATAATGATTGATTGTGGATCTGCTGTGAATATTATGTCGATCAAAATAATGAAGAAAATTGAAATTAATATTGGTAATCTGTCCAAAAGCAAAACTATGATTCAAGGACTCAATCAGAAAGGTTAGTGAGCTATTGGCATGATTCCCTTGAAACTGCAAATAGGAGAGTTAATCTCATCAGCTTTCTTCCACGTCATTGATGCTAAAACATCATATGAGTTACTCTTTTGACGTGTTTGGCTGTATGAAATTGGAGTGGTACCTTTCACTTGACACCAATGCTTCAAATATAGCCGAGATGAAGAAGTTAAATGTGTGGTAGCTGAGTCTAAACCATTCCTTAAAGAAGAATCTCATTTTGCTGATGCTAAATTTTACATGAAAGATGAAGAGTGAAATTCTGCAAGGTTGGTCATGTCTGGATTCAAAATAAATAAATAAAAGATGCAAACGATCATGATACGTCTAATGCTGATCAATCTCATTAACTTATCAAAGGTAAGTCAAAATTTTCATCGAAGGATTCTCTGAAGGTAAAAAAAAAAACCTCAAATAGAATCAACCGATTTGAGGTATTGAGAAAAAAGTTAACTCTTCCAATGCTAGTATTCCAAAATTGCTTTTGGCCCATCAACTCACGGCGATCTGAGAGGAACACAAACCTACATCAGAGGCTTCGACATCCTTTCCAAATGTATCAAAGCTTTGTATTTCTAGCTCGTCCAAACAAAAAGGAGCTAGCTGAATCAAAATAGACTTTCAAAGGATATTACAATCCTCAAGTTAAAAAGCTGTTTGAAAATGCTGGGTTTGAAAAACAAGAGCCTGGAAAATTAGATGATCTTGATACTGTCGTTTCAGGAGGGCCTGTCCCTTCTAATTCTAATGGAGCCTTAGTGTCCTGACCCAAGTATGGTTTGGAATATGATCCCAATCCATCGAGGAAGATTAAAGTCAAGATCAAACCCTATCATGGTTCAAATTTATAAAGTTGCAGAAGAGAAATCAGAATAGTCAAGACCTTCAGTGTTCGATCAAATTGAAAATGAGAATAGAGTTTCGGTGTTTAAAAGGTTGAAAGGAGATCCCTCTCCAGTGGTCGACGTAAAAGGTAAAGTCTCTGTCTTCCAAAGATTAAGTGAAGATTCTTCTTCTTCTACCCAAATTGATAGAAATGCACAAGTTCCCCAAATGTCATCACAAAGACAATCTGTATTTTCTTGACTTGGGACTAAAACTTTTGATCCTAGTCCAAAACCACAACGGTCAAGAAGAAGGCGAAGACATCAAAAAGTTTGCCCATTCCTAAAGGGTAATAAAGATAAGGAAGAAGTCTCTGTCAATTACATTGCCTTTGAAAAAGCTCCTGACTCAGACTTCGAGTCCAAAAGTTCTGTCACAACTGATGAACCAGAACCAGCCCCACCTACATTTGAAGAAAGTGACCAAGCTACTGTGGATGACTTAAAACAATTGAACTTGGGACCAAAGAAGACTCGCAACCGATATTTGTAAGTGCCCTCCTCAGTCAAAAAGAGGAGTCCAAGTACATTAGTTTGCTTCAGGAATACAACGACGTGCTTGCGTGGTCTTACAAGAAAATGCCAAGGTTAGCCCTAAGGTTGCAGTGCATCATCTTACAATAAGACATAGAGTTCGACCAATCAAACAACCTCAAAGAAGATTTCGACCAGAACTGATCCCTCAAATTGAAGTGGAAGTTAACAAACTTATTGAAGCTGGATTCATACTCGAAGTGAAATATCCAACATGGATCACGAACATTGTCCCTATCAAAAATAAGAATGGGCAATTAAGAATTTGCGTTGACCTTCGAGATCTGAATCAAGCATGTTCGAAAGATGATTTTTCACTTCAAATAACAGAGTTGATGGTTGTGCAACTATTGGGTATGAAGTCTTATCTTTCATGGACGAATTTCCTGGATACAACCAGATACGGATGAACCTGAAAGACAAGGAGCTCACATCATTTCGTATCCCCTAAAGGCATAGATTGTTACAAAATTATGCCTTTTGGATTAAAAATACTGGGGTAACCTACCAATGGGCAATGCAAAAGATTTTCGATGACATACTACATAAGAACGTGGAATGCTATGTGGATGATCTTGTTGTAAAAAAAAAAGACTTGACGATCATTTACAAGATTTGTGGGATGTTTTCAAAAGACTTCGAAGACATCAACTGAAGATGAATCCGTTGAAATGTGCATTTGATGTCACCTATGGAAAATTTCTCGGCTTCGTTTTTTGACACAGGGGCATCGAAATAGATCAATCAAAAATTGATGTCATAATCAATATGCTGGAGCCAAAAAATGTGCGTGACTTGAAAAGTCTTCAAGGAAAACTTGCATAGATTCGAAGATCTATCTCTAACCTTGCCGGACGATGTCCTCCATTCAATAAATTGGTGAAAAAAGATGTACCATCTGAATGAGACGATGCTTGTCAAAATTCTTTCTAAAGCATTAAACAATATTTGTCTCGTCCACCGATACTCACAGCTCTAGTTTCAGGGAAGCCATTGACTCTTTATGTTGCAGTACAAGAATATTTTTTAGGAGAACTTTTTGTCCAAGTCAACGATGAATGAAAAGAGAATGCACTCTATTACTTAAGCCGGACACTGGTAGGCACTGAAATAAAGTATTCACCTATTGAAAAAATATGTCTTACATTAATCTTCGCAACTAAAAGGTTGAGACATTATATGCTATCACACACAATCAATCTTGTTTCAAAGATTGATCCATTGAACTCCATAATGTCCAAGCCAATTCTTTCTGGAAAGATTAGAAAATGGGCACTGCTGTTGTCTGAGTTCGATGTCAAATTCATTCCACAAAAGACCATTAAAGGACAAGCTTCGGCAGATTTCCTGGCTGACCACCCAATTCCAGAGGAATGGGAACTTCAAGAAGATCTTCCCGATAAAGAAGTTCTATTCACTGAAGTCATACAATCATGGAGGCTACACTTCGACGAGGTAGCCCGAAGTTATGGTTTGGAGCGAGAGAAGTCTTTGTCACTTCCCATGATCTCGTCATACCCTACTCTTTTGCCTTAACAGAGAAATATTCAAACAACGTGACGGAATATCAAGCCCTTATCCTTGGCTTAAAAGTAGCATTAGATATGGATATCCACCAGCTGGAAATCTTTGGAGATTTTAAATTAATATTCAACCAACTTTTAACTGAATATAAAGTCTGTAATTCAGACCTAAAACTATATCATAAATATGTATCAATGCTTATGAGACGATTTGATTCGGTAAAAATCAAATTCATCTCGAGAAGTGAAAATAGGGAGGCTGATGTCTTAGCTAGTTTGGCCGCTGTTTTAGCTAGGTTAGATGAAGAGTTTTCTCACTCTATATCAATTGCTCAAAAATGGGTGCTCTCATCGTTACAACCAGTAATTTGGAAAAAAATAATAGTGTCGAGATAGTCGAAGATGAGGAAAGAGAAGATTGGAGACAGCCGATAATCGATTTCCTTCAACATCAAAAGCTACCAGATAATCTACGGCGAAAAACTAAAATCAAAAGGCGTGCCTCTTGCTTTATCTTTTATTAGGGAACACTCTATCGGTGATCATATGATGGAGTTTTCCTTCGATGCCTAAGTGATGACGAAGTAACACAGATCGTGGAAGAAGCCCACTCTGAAATTTGTTGTGCCCATCAGTTTGGACCCAAACTCTATTTACAAATAAAAATGATGGGGTATTACTGGCCAACTGAAAATGTGAAGCTTTCCAAGTCCATGCAAATTTCATCCATCAACCTCCGGAACCATTACAACTGACAGTAGCTTTATGGCCATTTGATGCATGGGGTCTTGATGTAATTGGACCTATAATATCAAGGTTTTCAACAAGGCTTGCATAAATCATCGTTGGGACCGACTACTTCTCTAAGTGGGTTGAAGCCGTACCATTGAAAGAAGTAAAGAAAAAAATGTTGCAGATTTCATTCGTATCAAAATCATTTATCGATATGGTGTCCCACGGCATATCATAACCGATAATGGCAAACCATTCTGTAATAGCCACATAAACAATTTATATACAAAATTTGGGTTCAAACAGTATAACTCGTCCATACACAATGCGGTAGCTAACGGATTAGCAGAGGCGTTCAACAAAATATTATGCAGTCTGCTGAAAAATGTTGTCTCCAAATCAAAAATAGATTGGCATGAGAAAATCGGTGAAGTCTTATGGGCTTATCGGACTCCAACACAAACCACTCCTTATGCCTTAGTATATGGGATGGAAGTTGTACTTCCTCTGGAGTGTCAAATCTCGTCATTTTGAATTGTCATCTAAGAAGGTTTGAAAATTGAAGAAAATGTCCGTCTTCGATTGGAAGAGCTAGAAGCTTTGGATGAGAAGATGTTAGAAGCATAAATGCACCTGGAGTGTTATCAAGCTTGAATAGCGAAGTCCTTCAATAAAAAGGTGCGACCAAGATCATTTCAAGGTGGAGATCTAGTACTTTCTGTGTGCAGGCCAATCATAATCACAAGAAAAACAGGGAGCAAGTTTCAACCTAAATGGGATGGTCCATTTCTTGTTACTCATGCATTCACTAACAGAGCGTACAACATCGTCGACAAAGATGCACTGCAAATATGACCTATCAATGAAAAATTTTTAAAGCATTTTTACGCTTGAAATTCTTTCTTTTAAATTTTTTATTGTAAGAAAAAAATTGTATTCTTGTAATAAACTACATTTGACTTGATCCCGTTTAGGTACGTAGGCAACTTGAATAAATTATAAATTCAAGTTCAATCACAACTAATAAATTCATTCATTTTGTTTACCACTTGCTGTCAAAAAAGCACAAGAAACATAAAAAGAAAAGTTCATCCAAATAAAAATGGCAAGTCAAAATTCATAAATATAGTCTTAAAAAAAGATCAGAAATTCTTGACTTCATCAGGATCACTCGCCATTGATCACTCGCAGGAAACTATCTTTAAGGGTCTTCCTTTTCTAGTCAATGGATGCTATGCTAGTGACATCTCTTGTCTGTGATTCTTCCAATGCTGCTTTCTTAGTTCCAAGTATACTCTTCTATTCCCGCTGGGCTTAAAGTTCATCACGGAGTATATTTAGCTAAAAGGTTAGCTCACTAATTTTGCCTTCCAGCGAAAAACACGTGAATTCTTTTACTTCAATCTGAATGTTCAAAAGTTTCAACTGCTCAGCCTTTTCTTCAACAATTAGACTATCCAAGAGTTGCTTTCTTTCTAATAAGTAAGAGTCAACTTCTTTCAAAAACACATCCATATGCTTCATCAAAGGCGCTGGGTCTGCGTGGAATGAGTTGGTAATCACGTTTTGAAGAATTAAATCATTTTCATCCCACCAAGATCGAATGTTGGAGAATCCATACTTCAAAACGTCCTTAAAAACACTTTTGAAAGTAATTAGTCATAGCTTCTTGTAGAGTAGCCTTAAGATAAAAAGACTCTTGGGTAATTCCAGGCGGAGGACTAGACATGAAAGAACAAATTGGTGCAGTCCGATGATTATTTGTCTGTGAAGGTGGAATGACAGAGACTCCTTGATTGATCTCTGAAATGTTAGCTTTCACAGTCGCTGAACTCACTTCATCTTCACTATTAAAATTACCCATGATAAGCACCTAAGTATCTCCATTGATGATGCTCGAATATTTGCAAGAAGGGTTAAAAAAAAAGAGGTAAAAAAATAAAAGATTGTAGCAAACGAAAACAAAGAATATACTTGCATTTCGTATCCTAGACGACATGTCTAAAAATCCACCGTCTGATGGTGTCTTCAGGAGGCTGATGTTAATATGAGAAGCTCCAACTTCGTCTTTTGAAGGACTCGAAATAGCTTGAAGCGGTCTCGATTCTACCAATCTTTTGATTTTGTATATTCGAGAAAGAGGAGCCTAAAATCGAAAATTGTGACAGGAAATCAAATACAAGCAATATGTTTAAAAAAAAAGAGTGATCTCTAGAACTTTCATCTTTCGGAGTCAAAGTCCTTCTCGGTGCTGTGATGTTTGATCTCTAGGACTATTATGATCTGCAATTAAAATCGCTTATGGGCACCTTATCAGCAGGCTCAGAGGTGGCAGTAATCTTTGCTGAAGGAACTATTATTTTAATTCTCTTAATACCTCTTTCATTTTGCTGGTTTCAATCCCTATTTCAATAAGCCTCTCAGGAGCAACATTTGGAGGGTTTAACCCTCTAGCTACAACCATGTTTGGAGTCGGGCCAAGAAAAGTCACGGCTCTCACTAGAAAATAAGACTTGTACCTAGACCCTGGTCAAGAGTGGCAACACTTCGCTATTCTACCAAACCTGGTATTCAACATCAACGTTTTGATGTGTATCCCTCACATACTCTAGAATATGAAATATAGACTCATTTTTCATCCGAGTCAAAGACAACCAAACCTGATACATGTCGCCTACACTAAGGGCAATGTTTAACTTTCTTGGTGATCCAGGAAGTTTATGTCTAAAGCCAAATTGTCTCGCAAACCTGTGAGGATTATACGCCTCAAGAATGAAAGGTAAATTTCCTCAGCGATAAGAAACAAATCCAAATCGAATACTCATCATGAATTCTGAAGTATCTGCAAACCTCAGTTGGTCATCCAAATGTACATCAGGAGAGACGATGAGGATAAGGGATTCCAACAAAAGTCATTGGTGTCCATTGTTCCACGGATAAACAATCAACAACATTTGTCTCCCAAGACTGGAAAGCATTCAGAGTGCCAGCGTATCTTCGAATTATAGGGCAAGAATAACTATTGTGAACATGAGCATAAACACCTCAAACAAAATAAGTTGCCGCCCAAACATAAAGAAAATGTCCAGAAAATGAATGTAAAATTGAACCACGATTTGGGTTTGTCCGATGTTAGATGTTCGTGTAAGTCCTTTGTAAATGCTCACTAATATGGGTGGAACCAGGCTGTAAGTGTACCTGCTTACCATCCTAGAAGATACTTTAAAAGTTCCAACTCTTATACATTCGTCCCTAGATGGGAGAACGAAATGACAAAGCCACAGGAAGAGGTAAGCTGCTATCTCCAATTCATCTTCTTCTTCCATAGGCAGAGATATTGGAAAATTGCTCCAATGACGTCGATCCCTACAAGTAATGTCTCTTGGCTTGTCTACCACCATGGGCCTCTGTATTTCCTTCGATACTCTTTGATGATGCCTCTTGAATGGATTTAAATTCATAGCATTCTTATAATTTTTGTGTTGTCGAGGATTCCGAACACAACCATTCTCGTGAAACCAAAAATTAATCCATTGTTCGTGAGTAATCCAGTCAGATTCATTCGCATAGACAATCAATGCTAAATATTGAAGAGGTATAGACAAGACTTGGGAAGATAATCTGTCAACTCTAAAAGGCTTCGGAGTACTTCCTCATAGTAATGACCCATGATTGAAAGTCCACTTATCTCATGGATGTCCTAAAGAAAAATGTCAATTTCACCATTGCAATCACAAAAGTGTTGGTCTCTGGACACGAAACCTCACAAAGAGCTCTATAAATAGAATTTGGGCGATGATAATATTTTGTAGCAAAACCAACTGCAAAAGCTAACTCACGAAAATTCCTCTTCAGTAAAAGTTTTTGGACCCATAAAGACCATTCCCAAAATTTTGGAAGAAAAGAAATCTCTCTTCGACTGACCAGTGCACTTCCCTATCGTATTTCTCTATTATCAATCCTCTTACAAATTATAACCTTTAGGATGCATTCTCTACTCTGAGAATGATGAGGTGGAAGACACAAAAAAGGAAAGATGACTGCTAGAACGGTTGAACTTGCTGACATCCAAATTCTCTTGACATCCAGTAATGGCGGGTATATGCAACTCCGACAATGGCTCCAGAAGATCAGGAGAAGGACCTGTCGTTAGATTATGGACACTAAATTTAAGTTCACCTCGTACGGTAATCTGGGCATGGTACTTTACATCAGTATCTCTGAAACACAGATAACTTTTGCCTTGATTTTTAAGCTCAACAATTTTGTATATGTCAGAGTATACTTTATCATTAGAGCTTCTTCAAGCCATGCATAAAAAAAAATGGTCAGCTAAAAAGAAATGGGGGAGGTAAATCCCTTAAATTGGTTTATCGTTTAAAATCATGAGTCTCCCAATTATGTAAGCAGCCTTTATAAAAGGTGTCTTGGACAATGGAAGGAACAGGTCCTTGGTCCTCAACACAAAATGTCTTGGATAGTTAAAGGAACATGTCCTTGGTCCGTAACACAAAGTGCCTTGGACGGTCGAATGAACAGGTCCTTGGTCCCAAACATGAAGTGCCTTGGATGATCGAAGGAACATGTCCTTGGTCCTCAACACAAAATGCCTTGGACGACCGAAGGAACAGATCCTTGGTCCCAAACATGAAGTGTCTTCGACGGTGGAAGGAACATGTCCTTGGTCTTCAATACAAAATGCCTTAGACGGTCGAAGGAACGGGTCCTTGGTCTCAAATATGAAGTGGCTTGAACGGTCGAAGAAGCAGGTCCTTGGTCCACAACAAAAAGTGTATTGGATGGTGAAAAGTGACAGCCCTTAGTCCTCAATGTATATAAAGGTTTGCAATTTTAAGTTTATTCATAAACATATATTTCTTGTACTCATAAAATAATTGCAACAAAAAAAAAATTTAACTTCTACACGAAGAAAACTTTGAACCTCAAAATCATTGATTCGCTCCCAAAAAAAAAAAGGATGTCTGCATAATAAAAAAAAGATGAATAATGTTAGTTTCAACTTTGTCAAAACAAAAATACAAAAAACAAAAAACAAAATAATAATAACAATAAAAAAGAGGGGATCATAATTAAAAGACAATAAAAAAAAAAGGGAAAAGAAATAAGGACAAGAAGAGAAGAAACAAAAGAAAGGAGAAAGAAACTAAAATAAATAAATAAAAAGAAAAAGAAAAAAAATTAAAGCAACAATTGTGTGTGCATCAGCAGAGACCAAGAATACTAATTCCAGAAAACCAAGGAATTAAAATAAATAAATAAATAATAATTAAAGGAAAATGTTGGTTACCAAGGTGAAGTTTTGGTTTCTACCATGTAGCAGAAACCAACTTAAACCAAAGTTGGTTTTTGCAACATGGCAGAAAAAAATTTGAGTGCCAACGGAGAAGTAATATAAAATAATAATAATAATAAAATAAAATAATAAAAGAGAGAACGAGAGAGACGAAAAAATAATAAAATAAAATTGTTTACCTCTTTTTGCAAGGTTTAACAGACTTGGTCCCAAGTCTCATAATTCTTTCGCATAAATAGACAGGTAACAGACTTCACTAAAGCCCAATTTACCATAAAACATAAAAGCTAGTTTAAATCAAATTTGTTATGGGGTCTATAAAATAAATAAATAAATAAATAATCAAAATTTGAAAAAAAAAATCTTATTCCCAAATTTGAAGGATAAATTTTTTATCAAATACAAATTTTATTCTCAAATTTTCTATTTGTATTAATTTACTAACGGGAAATTTGAGTTCAAATCAAATCCTAAATTAAATAAAAATAATAATAAAATCAAGAAATTCAAAAATAAAGATTTATTAATTTATTTATTTCATAATAAATAAATAAATCTTGAGGGTGCATTTGTAGACATAAAAATAAAAAAATAAAATAAAATGGATTGTGACGATTTATAGCATTAGCCAAATTAAATTTCAAGTCTATTAAAGTCCATAAAAATTCAAAGGTCCATATCACATTTAAAGAAACAAACAAATGAATAAATAAAAAAATAAAATCATAATTACTCAATTATTCATTTTAATTAAATATAATAGAGTAATTACCAAAATTAGCACAAATTATCCCCTATAAATATGACCAATGATCCATAAGACAGGAGTGGAAGAAGAGGTGAAAACAAAGGTTTGCAATTTTAAGTTTGTTCATAAGCATATATTTCCTGAACTCATCAAATAATTGCAACAAAAAAATTAACCTCTACACGAAGAACACTTTGAACCTCAAAATCCTTGATTCGCTCAAAAAAAAAATTGGATGATGACTCATAAAAAAATTAAAAAAAGAAAAGAAAAAGATGAAGTTTTAACTTTGTTAAAACAAAAATACAAAAAATAAAATAATAATAATAATAATAATAATAATAATAATAATAAAAGGGGGGATCAAAATAAAAAGACAATAAAAAATGAAAAAAGAAAGGGTAATTGGCACAAAACGTCCTTACCTTTCAAGTCTATTGTGGAAAACGTCCCTACCTTTCATTTTTTGGCATTTTTGCCCTCATTTCAACCTTTCTTTGCGCTGGACGTCCTTCCGTTCATATTCCGTCAGTTTTTCCGTTAATTAAAGGGTAATTGGCACAAAACGTCCCTACCTTTCAAGTCTATTGTGGAAAACGTCCCTACCTTTCATTTTTTTGCATTTTTGCCCTCATTTCAACCTTTGCGCTGGACGTCCTTCCGTCCATATTCCGTCAGTTTTTCCGTTAATTAAATACAAAAATACCTTTTTCTTTCCATAAACAAGGGTAAAATTGTCCTCACCCACTTCACCCCTTTTTCCCGCCATCAACTTAGTCCATAAGTAACAGTAGCAGTAACATGAATCTGAAAATACTTTAAATGATTAAGTTCAATAAAGAAAAAATATCGTGAACACATTATATTTCACAATTCCACAACTACTGTTGCTGTCATCTTGTGTCACTGGAAAATTTTAGAAAGACGTATTAAATGGATAGTCAATTTATAATAAGCCAAAATGGTGAATGGCTCTTTTTGGCTCAATGGAGAAGATGAATGGCTCATTTTAAATTGACTCATTATAAATTGACTACCCATTTAATATGTCTTTCTAAATTTTTCCAGTGACACAAGATGACAGTAACAGTAGTTGTGGAATTGTGAAATATAATGTGTTTATGATATTTTTTCTTTATTTAACTTAATCATTTAAAGTATTTTCAGATTCATGTTGCTGCTATTGTTACTTATGGACTAAGTTGATGGCGGGAAAAAGGGGGGAAGTGGGTGAGGACAATTTTACCCTTGTTTATGGAAAGAAAAAGGTATTTGTGTATTTAATTAACGAAAAAACTGACGAAATATGGACAGAAGGACGTCCAGCGCAAAGAAAGGTTGAAATGAGGGCAAAAATGCCAAAAAATGAAAGGTAGGGACGTTTTCCACAATAGACTTGAAAGGTAGGGACGTTTTCCACAATAGACTTGAAAGGTAGGGACGTTTTCCACAATAGACTTGAAAGGTAGGGACGTTTTGTGCCAATTACCCGAATGTTTAACGGAAAAACTGACGGAATATAGACGGAAGGGCGTCCAGCGCAAAGAAAGGTTGAAATGAGGGCAAAAATGCCAAAAAATGAAAGGTAGGGACGTTTTCCACAATAGACTTGAAAGGTAGGGACGTTTTGTGCCAATTACCCAAAAAAGAAATAAAGACAAGAAGAGAATAAACAAAAGAAAGGAGAAAGAAACTAAAATAAATAAATAAAAAGGAAAAGAAAAAAATTAAAGCAACAATGGTCTGTGCATCGGCAGAGACCAAGAATACTAATTCCAGAAAACTAAGGAATTAAAAATAAATAAATAAATAATGAAAGAAAAAGGCTGGTTTCTACAACATATTGCAGAAACCAAAGTGACAATAAAATAAAAATTATTTACCTCTGTTTGCAAGGTTAAACAGACTTGGTCCCAAGTCTCATAATTTTTTCGTATAAATAGGCAGGTAACGGACAAAACTGAAGCCCAATTTACCATAAAACGTAAAAAGTCTGTTTAAATCAAATTTGTTATAAGTCTATAAAATAAATAAATAATCAAAATTCGAAAAAAAAATCTTGTTCTCAAATTTGAAGGATAAAATTTTTATCAAATACACATTTTATTCTCAAATTTTTCATCTGTACTAATTTACTAACAGGAAATTTGAGTTCAAATCAAATCCTAAATTAAAAAAAACAATAATAATAAATTCAAGAAACTCAAAAAGAAATAAAGACAAGAAGAGAAGGAACAAAAGAAAGGAGAAAGAAACTAAAAAAAAAAAAAGGAAAAGGAAAAGGGAAAAAATTAAAACAACAATGGTCTATGCGTCGGCAAAGACCAAGAATACTAATTCCAGAAAACCAAGAAATTAAAAATAAATAAATAATTAAAGAAAAAGGCTGGTTTCTACAATATGTTGCAGAAGGTAACGTTTTGGTTTCTGCCATGTTGTAGAAATCAAAGTTGGTTTCTACAACATGGCAGAGGTAAGTCTGAGTGTCGACGGAGAAGTAATATAAAAAAATGATAATAATAAAATAAAAAAGTAAAAGAGAGACGAAAAAACAATAAAATAAAAATTATTTACCTCTATTTGCAAGGTTTAACAGACTTGGTCCCAAGTCTCATAATTTTTTCGTATAAATAGGTGGGTAACGTACCTCACTGAAGCCCAATTTACTATAAAACGTAAAAAGTATGTTTAAATCAAATTTGTTATAGGTCTATAAAATGAATAAATAATCAAAATTCGAAAAAAAAAAAAATTTCTCAAATTTGAAGGATAAAATTTTTATAAAATATTCATTTTATTCTCAAATTTTCCATTTGTATTAATTTACTAACGGAAAATTTGAGTTCAAATCAAATCCTAAATTAAAAAAATAATAATAAAATCAAGAAATTCAAAAATCAAGATTAATTAATTAATTTATTTCATAATAAATAAATAAATCTTTAGGGTGCATTTGTAGACATAAATAAAAATAAAATGGATTGAGGCGATTTAAATCATTAGCCCAATTAAATTTCAAGTCTACTAAAGTCCATAAAAACCCAAAGGTCCATGTCACATTTAAAATAAACAAACAAATGAATAAACAAGTAAATAAAATCATAATTACTCAATTATTCATTTTAATTAAATATAATAGAGTAATTACCAAAATTAACACGAATTTTCCTTTATAAATAGGACCAATGGTCCATAAGATAGGGGTGGAAGAAGAGGTGAAAGCAAGCAAAAAGGAAGAAGCAAAAGCAAAAGAAAAAGGGCAACTACGAAGTGCTAAAGAAATTTCAAGGCCAGAAGAAGGGAAGAAGTTCTCTCAAATCTAAATTTGGTAAACCTCAAGAAGATTTTAAATCTTCTTCGAATCAAATGGGTTCAGGGTCTTCTTCAAATCAAATTCAAGTTCAAGCCTCGAAGTTCAAACACCGAATAAGTCAAGTCTCGATAAATCAAATTTTCAACAAATTCTTGAAGATCAGGATTTAAGGCACGTGGCCCCTCGTCTTCAAATATTCAGATAATTAATCAGAGGATTTTTGCAATTTTGCAATTATAAAAAGGTCAACATCACTTGTATTTCTAAAAATACAATTTGTAACGATTTCTATATTTTAATACACGAAATTTCATCGTACAACAAGCTTTCAAGTTCTTGCTAAGGATATATTAGAGGAAAATTCTATTTGTTCATAATTATTGCACATAATGGTGTCCATAATATGATATGACAATCATCTGGTTGTTAATGCACAAATGTGAGATTTGAATTAAAAGTTGGATCCAATGCCATGTGTAATTATGGACATCATTATGTAGGCAATTATGTACATGTAGCACTTACCTATATTTGAAGTTGGATTTGGAAATTGGAATCCTTTCAAGCTCGTGATGGTCTAGAAAATAAGACAACTTCTATTTTATTGCCTTTTGAGATGCAAAAATTTTAGATCACTATATTCAAACTTATCAAAGAAATTGTGTTCTATGGACAAGATTGCTAATACGTTCAATTTTTCTTGCAACATATTGTTATGATAAATTCTGAATTATGGGCTTCCCATTTGATTAATTTTATGGATTAGAGGTATGACTCATAATGATAGTGTGATTAAGCCCAATATTTTAAGTGATCACCTGTGTCGTTTTACACCTTACGAGTTATATTTTATATAAAGTGGTAATTTAATTACGTGGGCTAGAAGTACGTAAAACCCTAATTAGGGTTTAAGTTGTTAATGGGACGGCTTAATAAATTTCTATATAAAGGTTCCGTTTTGTTTTATTGGCTTGCCCCATTGATGGCTAATATTTTGTGAGAAGCAAGGAAATGAAGATTTAGCTGCTAATATTCATATTCACGATATCTTGTGCAAGTATGAATCTTAAACCATCAATATAGAATTGTGATTCTTGTTTGTTAGCATGATTATTGTTAAATTCAACATTCGGTATCAGAGTTCCATGCCAAGATCAGAATCCTTCGGAAAAACTATTTTGTTTGTGGGATTATGAGTATTTATCCAACATTGAGCTCCTTCTATTATATTCTCCTCCATCTCTTTCATTACCAAAGTATCTAACATTGTATCTATCTATGAAATTCAGAGTGGTGTAAAAGTTGTAAATTTATGCTTGCAGTCACATGTAATCTTTTTACCATCTTGTCCTATACAAAATTCAAAGTTCTTCCATGGTGTCCCAAATTCAAAGTTGCGCTTTTGCTTGTTAATTATGTAAATTTGGACAAATAATTTTGTCTCTTGTAAATTGTGATTGATAATGATATGCATATGAGCATATGTAAATTTGGACAAAATTATTATGTGCATTGTAAATTGTCATTGATAATGATATGCATATGAGCATAATGAGTATCTGGATCGGATTTTGGACCCACGGTACCCACCGCCATTGTAGGCAGGGCGACGAAGCAGTAGAGTCACTGCTTTGTGATGATAGCAACTGCACCCTTTTGCTGTTGCTTCACGGCTTGCGATAGTGACACCTGCTGCGGGGATTGCAGGGAGCCTCGACGCTGTTGCCACACAGCGTGCAGCATACCGTGTGCTACCCATTTGGTGGTTAACAATACGGTGCCGACAGCCAAGAAGAAAAAGGGAAATTCTTCTTTAGGGTTCGAGTGAATTGGTTGGAGACAGGGGCCTCGTGTATAATTTGTGAAATTTCAAGCCTCGGTTGCAATTATCATCCAGGGTCAAAAGCAGTTTTAATAGTTAGGGCTTTCTTGCAATTTGAGAAATTAGGAGGTTCTGTCTGTAATTTTAAACCAGGGGTCAAATTCGCAAGTTTCAGAAGAGTTTTGAATCTAAATTTTAAATGGTTTTGAATTAGATTTTCAAATGGGTTCGGGCCAAAAACCTTGAATTCTTACCCCAAAAAAATGAAATTGACTTTTATATTATTGTTAAAATGTTTATACATTTAAATGTAGTTATTATTTGTCCATTTAAATTTCACATTTCATATATTGAAATTTTGTTGCCAATTCTGTCTCATGATTGCATATGAGTTTTGTCTTTCATCAGTTGATGATTATGATTTGTTGCATAATTGTTATTTTGTGATTGAATTTTTCATGGGCTTTAAGACCATCATTGTTTTCCCATTAAGAAAAATATTTTTAAATAAAAATGAGTTGTAGCTGCTAAAGTAGCACACTCATTATTATTTATTTGATTTTCTCTACCAAAAAAAAAAAATTAAAAGCTTTTGGTATCGTATTTTTGAATTATTGCATATAATACCTTGCCCAAAGATGTTATTATATGTGATGTTTTGAAAAATGCCATAAGATAGTTAACAAGTTTACTTTGATATAGAAATCTCCTTCTACTCAGGGATGTTGTTTCGAAAACCAATGTGATTTTATTAATTAGTTTCATAATACGTTTTAAGAATACCTTATAGCATGTTGTATTGTCAGCCAAAATGCCACTTTATAATGATGCATCTAAGCTCTTACCTAATAAGATTCATATGGTTCTGACTTTAATTATGGATTATCTAATTAATAGCCCATGTAAATTAGATGGATATTTTATCATCCATTGACTGCATATATTATGTTTGAATTATATTAAATATGATATTTTATGTTTCTATAGTTTATAATGCCTCATTTCTTTCGAGTCAATTGTATCCTATTGAAACCGTAACTAGAAATAATTATGTGAGATGGAAAAAGAGCACTTATGGATATGTGGTTGAGTATGAAAAATGGGAAAGGGCCAACGGACTTTTTTAGAAAATTAAGTGGTCTATATTCGATTCCATTATGGGTGCTATTTTAGACAGTGAAAATGCTAAAGTTTTATGGATGCCATAAGAAGAAGATTTGTTGAGTCTGATAAAGTTGAAACTAGATATCTGATAGACAAGTTGATGAATATGAGATATGATGGTACAAGTGGACTTGAGGAGCACATTATGGAGATGATAAATATATCATCTAAACTAAAAGCTCTTGAGATTTCCATTGCGAATCATTTTCCTAGTATATTATGTTTTAAATAGCCTTCTTAGTAAGTTCAATTAGCTTAAGGTTGCTTATAATACTCAGCAGGATAAATAGGATTTAAATGACCTTATTACAGTATGTGCTCAAGAAGAGTATAAGATGCAGCGTGAGATTGTTAAAACCATACAATTAACTTTTCAGCCATTACAAAAATAAGGGTCTTCTCATAACCATAGTCTAAGTTCCGTAAGGGTAATAAGTCACACCACAGTTAACAGAATAAAAATTTTGGAGGTCAGACTTCTGGTGTCCCAAAGGAACTATAAAGAAAAAATATCAATGTAAATTCTGCAAAAAGAATGGTCGCTGGCAGAAAGATTGTTTTAAGTTTAGAACTTCATTAGAGAATAAGAGTCCCACACATATCTCCTTGCCCTTAGTTTGTTTTGAGTATTCCTTTGTAGATATGCCTTTGAATTCTTGGTGGTTAGACTCGGGAGTTAGTATTCTATTGCGAATTCTTTTGCAGGCGTTCACAAGCAAATGAAGGCTAAGTGAGAATAAAGTGAGCTTGAGGGCTGAAAATGGAGTTCAAGTGAAGGTTGAGTTCGTAAGAATAGTTAAGTCGTCTTTAGAGTCTGGTTTCTCTCTTGTTTTAGAGAATATAGGTTTTTTATCGACAATGAGACATAATTTAATTTCTATATCGAAACTTGATGCTTCTGGTTTTTCCTTTAATTTTTGTAATGGAATGATTAAGTTGTTTTATGATTCTCATTTGATTAGAAATGGCCTTTAATGTAATGGTTTATATAAATTGTCTTTGGCTCTTTTTGGTGAAATTTCTTGTGTTACCAATGTGTCAAAGAAAAGGTCTATAATCCATGAATCATTCTCCATATTGTAGCATAAACAGTTGAGTCACATTTTAAGGAATAAAATGGAAAGATTTGTAAAAGTTGAGATACTTCTCTCCCTAAACTTCTCTGATTTTGGCACCTGTGTGGATGTATAAGATGAAAGCTAACTAAGTTTACAAAGAAAAATTTCACTAGGAATGGTGTTATTTTGGATTTGATACATACTAATAGTAGTGGACCTTTACTTTTCACCATATGCAGGAACAAATACTTTATAACTTTTATTGATGATTTTTCACAATATAGATATGTTTACCTGATTAATGATAAATCTCATGCACTTGAAAAATTAAAGATTTTCAAATGGAAGTGGAGAAACAATGTGAAAAGAATATCAAATTTGTAAGATCTGACCGGGTGGTGAATATTATGACAAGTATGACGAATTTAGTTAAAATATGGGTGATTTTGCAAAGTTTTTACAAATGTTGTGGAATGGTGTCTCAAAATACCATGCTAGGGAAATTTGAACAGGAAGGTGTTTCTAAAAGACGTAATCGGACTCTGAAAGAATGATAAGTAGAACAAATTTTCCAGAATATCTATGGAGTGAAGCCTTGAAAACTGCTATGTATATTTTGAACAAAGTTCCAAGCAAAGTTGTTGCAAAGATGCCTTTTGAATTTTGGACATGACGTAAGCCAAGTTTAACTTATTTCAAAGATTGTGGATGTCCAACTGAGTTTAGAATCTATAATCCTTTTGAAAAGACATTAAACCCGAAATTCACTCCTATTACTTTATTGGGTACCCAAACAGATCAAAAAGATATAAATTTTACTGTCCAAATCGTGGTACTAGAATTGTTGAGTCCATCACTGCTAAATTTTTGGAGAATGATTTTGGTGATAGTTAGAGTTCTATATTGAAAGAATTTTTTGTTGAACCTAATCAAGTTGTTATTCTAGTTCCTGTTATACATGAAAGAATTGGTCCTCAACCAGTTGAAATTGTTAATAAAGAACAGAGGAACTAAGGGAAACTTCCTCTCGTAACAATGATCGAGTTAGTTTCTGAGCTACAAGTTAGAAAATCGCAAAGGGAAAAAAGGTCCGTATTATCAAATGATTACATTACCTATTTATTGGAGAGTGGTTTTAATATTGGGCATATTGTTGATCCTGTCACTTATAATCAAGCATTGTTAAGTCCTGAATCACATAAATGGGTTAATGTTATGGAAGATGAAATGAATTCTATGGAACAAAATAGAGCTTAGGAACTTGTTGAACTTCCTTCGAATGCTAAAGCCATAGATAACAAGTGGATCTTCAAAAGCAAATTGGATTCAAATAGGGAATGTTGAACGAAAGAAGGCAAGATTGGTCGCAAAAGGATTCACTTAGCGAGAAGGCATTGATTATAATAAAACATTCTCACCTGTTTCATCCAAAGTACTTTTCGAATTATCATGGCACTTGTAGTGCACTACAATTTGGAGCTTCATCAGATATATGTTAAGACAACCTTTCTGAATGAAGATCTTTTTGAAAAGATTTACATAAGATAACCTGAAGATTTTATCGTGAAGGGAAACGAAAATTTGGTATATAAAGTTAAACAAATCCTTATATGATCTCAAGCAAGTATCACAACAGTGGTATTTAAAGTTTGACGAGATTGTAACATCTCTTAGTTTTGTTGAAAATATAGTTGATCAATGCACTTATCTCAAAACCAGTGGGAGAAATTTTTTTTTCTTGTCATGTATGTTGATGACATTTTGCTTGCTAGTAATGACTTGTGGTTGCTTCATGAGACAAAGAAAATGTTATCTGCTAATTTTGATATGAAAGATTTTGAAGAAGCTTCGTATGTGTTTGGCATTGAAATATATCGTGATAGGAATCATGACTTGTTGGGACTTTCTCAAAAAGCTTATATACAACGTGTTCTAGAAATGTTCAATGTGCAGAACTGTTTACCTGGTAATGTACCTATCCTAAAAGAGGATAAGTTTAACAAAGTTCAATGTCCAAGAAATGAGCTAGAAAGGGAATCTGTGAAGATGATACCATATGCTAGTATTGTGGGGAGTTTGATGTATGCTCAAATTTGCACTAAACTAGATACAGCCTACGCAGTCAGTGTTCTTAGTAGGTTTCAATCCAATTCAAGGCAAGAGCATTAGAAAGAAGCTAAGAAAGTTAAGAAATACTTGAAGAAAATTGAAAGTTATATACTTCGATAGCGTTTGTTTCCCATTTTTATAAAAATGAGAATGAAAAATATAGCCGTTATGGGCCCCACACAAGAAATAAAAATTCAAATTTAGTAGCTTGATGTGATATATAACGATCATATTTTTCATTTTAATTGGGAAAGACTGGAAAACAAATAGGGGCTTACATTCCATCATTCAAATCACCTTGAGGTCAAAGATGGCTTAGTGAATGGGGGGAGGCATAATCAAGGACTATGCAGGAAAATACATAAAGGCATTCTCAACATCATATGGATAGTGCATGATACTGGAAACAAAGCTCAGAGCTATTCTTGGTGGGATATTTTTGTCCAAAAACTTTGGATTTTCAAACATTTGGGTTGAGGCAGATTCTAGTGTAGCCATTCATTGTATCATCAAAGATGGAGGACCATGGACTATTCAGGATGTACTCAGAAAGATTAGAGAAAACATCTCATTCGATAAAGATACAGTTCCCACATCTTCAGAGAGAGAAATCAGGTTGCAGATGCTCTTGCTACAGAGAGTTGGAATCACCGACGATATCAGATATATGGACCATCTGACCTTCCACGACAAATTAGTGCACTCATACAAATAGATAGATATGGACTGCCCAACATTAGAACATGAATTATAAGTTTACTCTTATTCTTATATTATTCTTGTTTTTGTCTTTAATTGCATCAGTATTTATTGTAAGGGAAGTAGTACTTCCTTTTTTACTACTTTACATTTATTTTGTTTTTAGCATTTACTTCTATTGTAAGGAAAGTAGTACTTCCTCATTTATTGTTTTCAGCATTTTCATATGTAACCACTATAACATCCCAAAATTTTCTAGTAAAGATTTTTAATATTTTAGAGAGTTTGTTTTTAATTTTGGGGACTTAATTTAATGATAAAATAAATGTTATTAGTGATTGTAATTAAAAATAATATTATGGGGATTGAAAATGCAATTTTATAATTGCATTTGCCCAAGGGTTAAAGGTGCAATTTTATAAACAAAGAAATAATTGCATATGTGATCCAAGGTCTAAAGATATAATTTTAAAATCCAGTCAAATGATTGCACATTATCATGGGGGTTATATGTGTAATTTCATAAATTGCACACTCAATCCCCACCATCAACTATAAATATAGGATAGTTATGAAATGTGACATACCATTTTTCCAATCATTTTCACTCCTTAAAGTATGTCTCTCCTTTAGTTAATTATTTTAAAATTTTCTTTAGTTAATTATTTATTTAGATAATTATTTTAAGTACTTATTTGGTTTATAAATAAGAATTAAATTTGTTGCTTTAGGGTTCTTTAGTAATTGATAAATGATAATATTATAGTTAAGTTTAATTAATAACATCAAGGAAGATAAATTATAATTTTTTCATTTCAAAATGTTAACTTTGGAAATTTTAAAACTTATAAACTAGTTGAAGATATATTGGGTTTTAGTTTACATAGCTCACATTATTAAGGATTGTATAAAATAGTTTTGGGGGAAAACATAGTGAATAAGGAAGAAGTGAGTAGGGATAGAAAATAACTTGGTATAATAATTGTTAATACCATCATGATAATAGGTATGGAAATTGGGTCACTACTATAATTATATAAGTGGTAAATTCAAATGGGAAGAAAGATAACAATTAGCACTTGAGGCTTAAACTTAAATTACTTTGAGCTAGTTATGTGATAAGATGAGAAGAAAAATTGTTATAATGCATAGTATCAATGGTAAGATATGATGGAAATGTGGTAAAGAAGAATATGAATTGAATAAGAGATTTACTAATAGGTATGGATGTATATATATATATACTTGTGTTAATTGAAATGAAAAGTGGATCAAGCATGAAATAGGAAAGTAATATGGTAGTGTATTGTCTAACTTAAATTGTACATGTAATAATTTTATGGAATTAGTTAATGATGATAAAGTTAATTTTATTTATATTATTAATATTATTATTATTACCACTAGTTGAAAATAAGCTAGTATCATTATTTTTATTAGGGATATGCTATTAAATAACCTATATTATCTTATAAGTTTAGTCTAGATGTGATAATCAGAAAATAATAAGATACGATTAATTTAGATATTATTGTGTTAATGCAGATAGTGATCAAGAAAATCGCGAAAAAGGTAAATATTGATTTTTTTTCCAACTACAGTGTAAAATACATTAATATGTGTTTATGTGTGGTTGTTTCTTTTGCTATGTGACATGGTAGTATGTTACATGTGCATTGAGTTTATTTGGAAAACGCAGGAATAATTGCATTTTCAAGATCATGCATACTTGTGTTGTCATGCTGATTGAGTTGCAGTTGAAAATTTTGAATGTAATCCCATTATAGATGTACTGTACTATTGTGTCTGAATAACTGTACTGCTTTGAGGCTCCTGATGGCCATTAAGGGTAGCAAAGGATAGGGTATTGGAGGTTCAACACATGTATACAAACAGTGCCAGGAGGCCCCTTAGTGGCCTTGGGACTGCGGATAGGCACCTTGAGCACTGTATATATGTAGGCCAGGCCTTGAATTTGTATGTATGATATAATGATTTGGCATCCTGAGTCTCGGTGGGAAATGACGGATGCATTGATATTGGTTTGCGTGCAGTAAAAAGGCCATGTTATTCTGAGCTCATATGGGCCCATGTATGTTTGAAGTGCATCATTGCATCATCATATTTACTGAACTTTATGGTCCTCGTTTTGTATTTTGTACTGTAGATGCCACTGCGAGAGATTGAAATTGTCCAAATCACCAGACATGCCGATATTATTGAGGATCTCAGTGTTATACATGTTATATAGAGGCGTACACACTATACTCGTTTTTATACGGAGATTGGCAAGGAAAAGAGATCGAAACTTTTGAAGACGGGGAGGATTTTGTAATGGTAATGATTGATGTTTACGACTTGGTTACTTGTCGTTATGTAAATACTATAATATATATGGAGTAAACAGTAAGTGGTATTGTGTAAAATAGGAAAATGATGCCTAGTAAAAGAGGGTAGTAAAGATGAAAGAATTTTGACAGACTTTGATATACTGTCATATCTGCCTACTATAAAATAGATCTATAGGAAACTCTTGAAAAATCTGCAGGCAGTCCTTTTGATCAACAATTTTTGATAGTCATATGACTAAGGTGTAATGAGGTGTATTTTGTAAAACAAAATTCTATTTTAATATAATATAACTTGGCGGTTCTTTTAAATCTTTATATTTTGAAATTTGATTTCCTTGATATGTTTTGATTTTACTGTAAAATTTTTAATCTGATTTTAATCTAAGGATAAAAATAAATAGATTAGGGAAATTAAGAGTAGTGCGTCACAATACAATTGGAGTGGTATCAGAGCCCAGGTTTTGTAACATCCTGAAGACTTAACATGTATAGCTAGGGGTGAGTAAATATCGGCATGCTGGTATGTATATTTATTATTTAAGAAATTTCTTTTATTGAATTTATTTAATAAAGTTGTGTTTTGAATTACTAGTGAAAAGTATAAGTTTTATTGTGCTAAGGAAAGCATCCTATTTAAGTTATGGAATGCGTAGTTTGCCTTGAGAATTATTAAAGCAAAATTTTCTTTATATATAAATGGGTTTAGATTTTTTTTGTTCTATCAATATTTAAGGATACATATATTAGTCACTAGCTTAAGGTCCATTTTATGTTAAATGGCTGATGCAAGTGAATTTACGACTAATGGAAATAATCAAGACGCCGTAGTTGAGCTTTTACCAGCGTTACTGGAGACCCAATGACAACAACTTATTCAGCATATGCAAGCTGCACCGGCTCCAAGAATTGATGAGAATGCTGGAGAAAGATTTAGGAAATTAAACCCTCTTATTTTTTATGGAACTTTTGAACCAATGAAAGCAAAAGAGTGGATACGTACGACGGAGAACATGTTTAAAAATAGTAGATTTCTAGACGTTGAAAAGGTAAATTGTGCTGCTTTTATGCTGCGGGATAGTGTTGGATTTTGGTGGGATACGATGTAAAGCATTGAGCCCGTAGACTCTATGACATGGACTCGATTTAAGGAACTATTTCTAATAAATATTTTACCGTAGCTGCTATACGACAAAAGTTAAATGAGTTTATACAGCTGCGATAAGGGACTATGTCTGTTGGAGAGTATATTAGAAAATTTGAGGAACTCTCTCGTTTTACTTCTCATATAGTCAGCATTAATGAGCATAAGATGGAACGGTTTATTGAAGGGCTCTGACCGGACTTATACCAGGATGTGAAGATAGTAGGCACCCAGGGAGTAACCTTTGCAAATATTGCAGAGCAAGCATTAGAAGCGGAGCAAGCAGAGAGTCGTATTGTTGGAGTACAAAAGCAACATCGTTCTAATTTCCTTAAACGACCTCATTGGCAGAGAGGTAATAATTCAAATAATATAAAGGGAGGACCTTCTTCTAGACAAGAACCTAGAAATAATGTTCGGCCTTTAAATGGTAATTCTAGAAAGAAGCGACGTCCCGATAGTCAACTAGTGGGTAGTGCGATATGCCCTAAGTATAACACGGTTCACACTGGCTCGTGTATTACTTGCTATAATTGTGGTAAACAAGGACACATTTCACGTGTCTACACAGAGAAACTCGAGGACAATGGAAATTCTGCTATCGCTAGGCTTTATGCACTAAATGAAAGTACTTCAGGAGACACTCCAGCAGTTATTGCTGGTAAGCTTTCTATTGCTAGAACTTTTGCTTATGCTTTATTTGATTCTAGATCTTCCCATTCTTTTATATCTATTAGCATGGTCAGAAGGACTCATTTGCTAATTAATAGATTGAAGTCTGAGTTAGAGGTACTTATTCCATCGGGCCAAACCTTATGAACTAAAGAAATAATAAATAATTGTGAGGTGATGACTAACAATCATTCTCTTCCTACAAACCTTATTCTTTTAGATATAAGGGATTATGGTGTCATCTTAGGTATGGATTGGCTGTCAAAGTATTAAGCCAATTTAGATTGTTCAAGGAAAATTGTTACTTTTCATTTATCTAATGGTGAATTAGTAGTCTTCCAAGGAATGGTTAAACCTTTATCTACTTTGTTAGCATCAGCCATTAGAGCATGGAAGATGATACGAAAAGGTGGTGAAGGTTATTTGGTCCATGTCCATAATACTAAAATCAAACCATAAATCTCTTTAGATAAAATCCTAGTAGCTCGAGCATTTCCTGATGTTTTCCCCGAAAAGTTGTCTGGACTACCACCTGATCGAGAAATTGAGTTTACCATCGATCTAATTCTTGGAACTCGTCCAATATCAAAAGCCCCATATCGTATGACATCTACATAGCTTAAAGAGTTAAAATTACAATTGCAAGAATTACTAGATCAGGGATTCATTCGCCCAAGTTTTTACTCCTTGGGGTGCTCCAGTCTTGTTTGTTAAGAAAAAGGATGGAACAATGAGAATGTGTATTGACTATCAAGAATTGAATAACGTGACAATCAAGAACAAGTATCCTCTTCCTCGGATAGATGACTTGTTTGACCAATTTCAAGGTGCCACAATATTCTCGAAGATTCATCTTTGTTCTGGATATCATCAGTTAAAGATTAAAGGAGAAGATATACCGAAAACTACTTTTAGTACTAGATATGGGCATTATAAATTTTTAGTTATGCCATTTGGTTTAACTAATGCCCTTGCTACTTTTATGGACTTAATGAATCGAGTTTTTAAGGAATATTTAGATAAATTCATTATTATTTTTATTGACGATATTCTTATTTATTGTAAGAATGAAGTAGAACACGATCAACATTTATGTCAGACTCTATCTATGTTACGAGCCTTATGCTTTTTGCCAAATTCACGAAATGTGAATTTTGGCTAAAGCAAGTGGTATTTCTGGGTCATGTGGTTTCTGCAAACCGGATTTCTGTTAACTCAAGCAAGGTAGAAGCGGTAACAAATTGGCCACGACCAACAAATATCTCGAAAGTTCGAAGTTTCTTGGGACTTGTAGGATATTATCATCGTTTTGTTGAGGGATTTTCAAGGATTGCAGTTCTATTAACTCAATTAACTCGAAAATGAGTACCTTTTATTTGGTCGGAGGCATGTGAGCGAAGTTTTCAGGAATTTAAGAAGAGGCTAACTACGGTAATGGTACAAGCTCTTCCGTCTACCTCTGAAAAAATTTTGATGTATAGTGACGCTTCTAGAAATGGACTTGGGTGTGTTTTAATGCTAAATGGTAGGGTTATTGCTTATGCTTCACACCAATTGAAGGAATATGAAAAGAATTACCCTACTCATGATTTAGAATTAGCAGATGTGGTGTTTGCATTGAAAATATGGAGGTATTATCTTTATGGAGAACATTGTGAGATTTATACAGATCACAAGAGTTTGAAGTACTATTTCATTCAAAAGGAGTTGGATATGCGACAAAGGTGATGGCTTGAGTTAGTCAATGATTATGATTGTAGTATCAATTATCATCCTGGAAAAGCAAATGTTGTAGCTGATGCCCTCAGTCGAACGACCTTTCATGGAAAAAAGTTACCAGCACAATTACAACGAGAGTTTCAACTGTTTAACTTGGAAATTGGTGAAAATATGAATCTCACAACTCAACCTACATTACGAGAACGTATCAGGGAACAACAATTGCTTAATCCAACCTTAAAATGAGTTCGTCATCAGATTATAGATGGTAAAGACTCAATGTACCACATAGCAGAAGATGGAGTAATTTTATTTCGTAATCGAATTCATGTACCGAATGAGTCAACGCTTCGAACTGAGATCTGTGCTGAAGCACATAATATCCCATATTTTATTCATCCAGGAGCTACAAAAATGTATCGTGACATTAAACTCCATTTTTGGTGGCCAAGAATGAAACGTCACATCTCAAAATATATGAGTAAGTGTCTGACTTGTCAACAAGTTAAAGCTGAACATCAACGTCTAGTAGGACTTATTCAACCATTGCAAATACCTAAATGGAAATGGGAAAAGATTACAATAGATTTTGTGGTATGATTGTCCTGAACAGAAAAGAATTATGATGCTATTTGGGTTATAGTGGATCGATTAACTAAGTTAGTGAACTTTTTACCTGTTCGAACCACTTTTACCTCAAAATTATATGCACAATTATATGTACAAGAAATTTTACGTCCACATGGTATTCCAACATCAATAATATCTTATCAGGATCCTCAATTCTTATCAGCATTTTGGAAAGGGTTATACCAAGCTTTAGGTACTCGTCTATCCTTTAGTATAGCATTTCATCCTCAAACAGGCCAATCAGAACGAACCATTCAAATATTGGAAGATATGTTACGCGCTTGTACTTTAGATTTTCCAGGAAAGTGGAACAAGTATCTACCTTTGATAGAATTTCCCTATAACAATAGTTATCAATCTTCAATTGGAATGGCTCTTTTTGAGGTTTTATATGGCCGCAAGTGTAGATCGCCTATACATTGGGATGAAATTGGAGAGAAACGAGTTTTAGGGCAGAACTAGCGCGAGATATGGTTGATACAGTAAAAATTATCCGCCAACGTCTTGCTATCGCTCAAGATCATCAAAAGAAGTATGCTGATAAATGAAGGAGACCATTAGAATTCGCAATCGGAGACAAAGTGTTCTTGAAAGTTGTACCAATGAAAAGGGTATTTAGATTTGGAAAAAGGGGAAAACTTAGTCCCAGATATATTGGTCCATTTGAAATTTTGGAACGAATTGGCAAAGTGGCCTATAAGTTGAACTTAACAGCTTCAATGGATCGAATTCACAATGTGTTTCATGTCTCTGCTCTTTGAAAGTATGTTCCAGATGCTTCACATATATTGACGGATAACCCAATGGATCTGGAGACTAATTTAACCTATGAAGAAAGACCAGTAAAAATTTTACTTCTAGAAGTCAAACAATTACGAAATAAACGTATTCCACAAATCAAAGTTTTGTGGAGAAATCAAACTTCAAAAGAAGGAACATGGGAACGGGAAAAAGATATGAAGATTAAATCTCCAAAATTATTTGGTAAGTTTTAAATTTCGAGGACGAAATTTCTTTAAGTGGGGGATAATGTAACACCCCAAAATTTTTTAGTAAAGATTTTTAATATTTTAGGGAGTTTGTTTTAAATTTTGGGGACTTAATTTAATGATAAAATAAATGTTATTAGGGATTGTAACTAAAAATAATATTATGGGGATTGAAAATGCAATTTTAAAATTGCATATTTGCCCAACAGTTAAAGGTACAATTTTATAAACAAAGAAATAATTGTATATGTGGTCCAAGATCTAAAGATGTAATTTTAAAATCCTATCAAATGATTGCACATTATCATAGGGGTCATATGTGCAATTTCATAAATTGTACACGTAATCCCCACCATCAACTATAAATAGAGGATAGTTGTGAAATGTGGCATACCATTTTTCCCATCATTTTCACTCCTTAAGGTATGTCTCTTCTTTAGTTAATTATTTTAAATTTTTCTTTAGTTAATTATTTATTTAAATAATTATTTTAAGTACTTATTTGGTTTATAAATAGGAATTAAATTTGTTGCTTTAGGGTTCTTTAGTAATTGATAACAATAATATTATAGTTAAATTTAATTAATAACATCAAGGAAGATAAATTATAATTTTTTCATTTCAAAATCTTAATTTAGGAAATTTTAAAACTTATAAACTAGTTGAAGATATATTGGGTTTTAGTTTACTTAACTCACATTATTAAGGATTGTATAAAATAGTTTTGGGGGAAAACATAGTGAGTAAGGAAGAAGTGAGTAGGGATAGAAAATAACTTGGTATAATAATTGTTAATACCATCATGATAATGGATATGGAAATTGGATCGCTACTATAATTATATAAGTGGTAAATTCAAATGGGAAGAAAGATAACAATTAGCACTTGAGGCTTTAACTTAAATTACTTTGAGCTAGTTATATGATAAGATGTGAAGAAAATTTGTTATAATGCATAGTATCAATGGTAAGATATGATGGAAATGTGGTAAAGAAGAATATGAATTGAATAAGAAATTTACTAATAGGTATATATATATATATATATATATATGTTAATTGAAATGAAAAG
>NW_019250847.1:33062-43268 GCF_002742605.1 Olea europaea var. sylvestris
GAAGAATATAAATTGAATAAGAAATTTACTAATAGGTATATATATATATATATATATATATATATATATATATATATATTTGAAATGAAAAGTAGATTAAACATGAAATGGGAAAGTAATATGGTAGTGTATTGTCTAACTTAAATTGTACATGTAATAATTTTATGGAATTTAGTTAATGACGATAAAGTTAATTTCATTTATATTATTATTATTACTACTAGTTGACAATAAGCTAGTATCATTATTTTTATTAAGGGAATGCTATTAAATAACCTATATTATCTTATAAGTTTAGTATAGATGTGATAATCGGAAAATAATAAGATAAGATATGATTAATTTAGATATTATTGTGTTAATGCAGATATTGATCAAGGAAATAACGAAAAAGGTAAATATTGATGTTTTTCCAACTATAGTGCAAAATACGCGACAGTTTCGGATTGGGCTAAAATTTGACAGGTTGATTGGAAACAAAAACCGTCGAAATGGGCTGAAATTTGGCCGGTTGATTGAAAACAAAAATCGCGCTAGGCGCAATTTCGTCGTTTGTCACAACAGTATCGGAATGGGTTGAAATTTGGCAGGTCGATTGGAAACAAAAACTGTGCCAGGGGTAATTTCGTCATTTGTCGCGACGGTGTCGGAATGGTCTGAAATTTGGCAGGTCGATTGGAAACAAAAATCGCGACTGGGAAGTTTCGTCATTTGTTGCGACGACGTCGAAATTGGCTGAAATTTGGCAGGTTAATTGGAAACAAAAACCGCGCCAGGGGCAATTTAGTCATTTGTCGCGATGGTATCGAAATGGGCTGAAATTTGCCAGGTTCTTTGGAAATAAAAACCGAGCTCGGGGTAATTTCGTCATTTGTCGCGACGGTATCGGAATGGGCTGAAATTTGGCAGGTCGATTGAAAACAAAAATCTCGCCTGGCGAATTTCGTCATTTGTTGCGACGGTGTTGGAATGTGCTGAAATTTAGCAGGTCGATTGGAAAGAAAAACCGCGTCAGGGACAATTTCGTCATTTGTCGCGACGGTGTCGGAATGGGCTAAAATTTGGCAGGTTGATTGGAAACAAAAATCGTGCCAGGGGTAATTTCGTCATTAGTCGCGACGGTGTCGGAATGGGCTGAAATTTGGTAGGTCTATTGGAAACAAAAATCACGCCAGGGGCAATTTCGTCATTTGTCGCGACGGTGTCGGAATGGGCTGAGATTTGACAGTTTGATTGAAAACAAAAATCTTGCCGGAGCAATTTTGTCATTTGTTGCGACTATGTCAGAATGGGCCGAAATTTGGCAGGTTGGTTGGAAATAAAAATCGCGCCAGGGGCAATTTCGTTATTTGTCGCGACGGTGTCAGAATGGGCTAAAATTTGGTAGGTTGACTGGAAAAAAAATTGCTCTAGGGGCAATTTTGTCATTTGTTGCGACGGTGTCAGAATGGGCTGAAATTTGACAGGTCGATTGGAAACAAAAATCGCGCCAGGGGCAATTTCGTCATTTGTCGCGATGGTATCGGAATGGGCTGAAATTTGGCAGGTCGATTGAAAAAAAAATAGCGCCAGGGGCAATTTCGTCATTCGTCGTGATGGTGTCGGAATGGGCTGAAATTTGGCAGGTTGATTGGAAACAAAAATTGCGCCAGAGGCAATTTCGTCATTTGTCACGACAGTGTTGGAATGGGCCGAAATTTGACAGATTGATTGAAAACAAAAACCGTGCCAAGGGCAATTTCGTCATTTGTCACGACAGTGTTGGAATATGCAAAAATTTGGCAGGTTGATTGGAAACAAAAACCGCGCCAGGGGCAATTTCGTCATTTGTCGTGACGGTGTTGGAATGGGCCGAAATTTGGCAGGTTGATCGGAAACAAAAATCGCGTCAGAGGCAATTTCGTCGTTTGTCGCAACGGTGTCGGAATGGGCTGAAATAATGCAGGTTGATTGGAAACAAAAATCGCGTCAGGGACAATTTCATCATTTGTCACGACGGTGTCGGAATGGGCCAAAATTTGGCAAGTTGATTGGAAACGAAAACTGCGCTAGGGGCAATTTCGTCATTTTGTCGTGACGGTGTCGGAATGAGCCGAAATTTAGCAGGTCGATTGGAAACAAAAACCACACCAAGGATAAATATGTGTTTATATGTGGTTGTTTCTTTTGCTATGTGACATTGTAGTATGTTACATGTGCATTGAGTTTATTTGGAAAATGTAAGAATAATTGCGTTTTCAAGATCATGCATACTTTTGTTGTCATGCTAATTGAGTTGCAGTTGAAAATTTTGAATGTGAATCCCATTATAGATGTACTGTACTATTGTGTCTGAATAACTGTACAGCTTTGAGGCTCTTGGCGATCATTAAGGACAGCCAAGAATAGGGTGTTGGGGGTTCGAAACCTGTATACAGACAGTGCCAAGAGGTCCCTTGGTGGCCTTGGGACTGCGACACCTTGAGCACTGTATATGTGTAGGCCAGGCCTTGATTTTGTATGTGTGATATAATGATGTGGTATGCTGAGTCTCGGTGGGCAACGACGGATGCATTGATATTGGTTTGCGCGCAGGAAAAAGAACATGTTATTCTGAGCTCATACGGTACACTATAATAGGGATTTGGGCCCATGTATGTTTGAAATGCATCGTTACATCACCATATTTACTGAACTTTGTGGTTCACGTTTTGTATTTTGTACTGTAGATGTCACCGAGAGAGACTAAAATTGTCCGAACCACCAGACATGCCGAAATTACTGGGGACCTCAGTGTTATACATGTTATATATAGACGTATCCACTATACTCATTTTTATACGGAGATTGATGAAGAAGAAGAGATCGAAACTTTAGAAGACAGGGATGATTTTGTAATAGTAATGATTGATGTTTACGACTTAGTTACTTGTTGTTATGTAAATACTATAATGTATGTGGAGTAAACAGTAAGTGGTATTGTGTAAAATAGGAAAATGATGCCTAGTAAAAGATGGTAGTAAAAATGAAAGAATTTTGACAGTCTTTGATATACTGTCATATCTGCGTGCTGTAAAATAGATTTATAGGAAACTCTTGAAAAATCTGCAGGTAGTCCTCTTGATCAACAATTTTTGATAGTCATATGACTAAGGTGTAATGAGGTGTATTTTGTAAAACAAAATTCTCTTTTGATATAATATAAACTTGGCGGTTATTTTAACTCTTTATATTTTGAAATTTGATTTCCTTGATATGTTTTGATTTTGCTGTAAAATTTTTAATATGATTTTAATCTAAGAATAAAAATAAATAAATTAGGGAAATTAAGAGTAGTGCATCACAACCACGGTATTCCTCCACCACAAGTGAGGGAAAATTAATAAAATTTCGGAGATACCGCCCTCCTTTAACCGGAAAAAAAAAAAAAAGAAAAAGGAAAAAATCACCTTGAGGTGGTAGGCTACTCATATTCAAATTTTGTATGATGTCAAGATGATTTGAAATCAACCTCAGATTATATTTTCACGTTAGTTGGTGGTGCTATCTCTTAAAAAAGTGTTAAGCAGACTCTAGTGTCATCTTATACTATGCAGGTTGAATTTGTGGCTTATTATGGAGCTACAGTCCAAGTCCTTTGGCTAAGAATTTTCATTTCTGGGTTGAAAGTTATTGATTCCATCTCGATGCCAATTACAATTTATTGTAACAATAGTGAAGCAGTGTTCTTTTCAATGAAAAATAAAAGTTCTAGGGGTCAAAATACATTGATATCAAATATTTGGTTATTAAAGATGGAGTTAAGTAAGAGAAGACAAAAATGGAGCACATCAATATAGAGGCGATCATTGTAGATCGTTTGACTAAGGGACTTGCCCCAAAAGTTTTTAAGACACATATTGCTAATATGGGTATTGTGGAAACATTTGATCTTTTTGGTTCATGAGAGTTATTTATGTAAAAAAATTATGTTTTGGCTTAATCCCTTCACTGGGTATGTACATGCATTTGGCTTATGTTTTTTTATTGTGATATTATTATGATCTCAATATATAACGGATAAAAACATAAGGTGAGTCTCTTTTAGAGATATGTGACTTCATTTTGATTTGAAGCATTATGAGGACCGATATGAATTAACACAATTTTTTTATCACATTTGATGCTAAGTTCATACCATATTAGTTGGAGGATGGTAGGCAAATGTTAGAATAAATTTTGAATTATGGGCTTCCCATTTGATTATAAAATTTTACGGGTTAGATGTATGACTCATAATGATACTGTGATTAAACACAATATGTTAAGTGATCATCTGTGCCGTTTTACACCTTTCAGGTTATATTTTATATAATGTGGTAATTTAAGTATGTGGGCTAGAAGTACTTAAAACCTTAATTAGAGTTTAAGTCGTTAATGTGATAGCTCAATAAAATTCTATATAAAGGCTAAATCCCTTTCCTCTTCATTTTATTTTATTGGCTTGCTCCTTTGATTGCTAATATTTTGTGAGGAGTAGGGAGTGGAAGATCTAGCTATTAATATTTATATCTACGATGCTTCCACAAATATGAATCTTAAACTGTCAATATATAATTGTGATTCTTGTTTTTTAGCATGATTATTGTTAAATTCAACACATAGACGATCTCAAATATGACTTTATCAACCTTAATTTTGAAAACTCATCCCTGTAGAACAAATCCAGTTAACAATATTCTATATTCAATGTATGCATTTGAAAATAATCTGCTCTTTTTATATAATAAAAAAAATTCACAAGGCTAAGAGACCGTTTTCGAAGTTAGCAAATATATAGATATATAAAAAAAAATTTAAAAAATAAAAATAATAAATTGCAAACTTGATATCTATTGGTCTAAATTAATTTTTTCTTACACCTCACTCACGAGTAAACTGTGAAATTACGTGCTAAGCAAGCAACTAAAAATCAAGAATATGTTTCCCATGCTTGATCCGTGATTGCTTTCTTCTTGCGCTCCATGTCTTAATTTCTTCTTTGTCCTGCAAACACTGTGACGACCATTAAAAGTTGCCTAATACTTTTGAATTTTTTAATATAATTCAGAAACCTTGAGGAAACTTTTGATCAAAATATTTGAGTTGGATTATGAATTGCACATTATTATGGACTTTTCATAGGCTTCAACTAAGAACTAAATTCTCTGTTACAACAAATAAATTACATAATATGCGGCTTTCTCTGTAACTTTTTCCAAAAATAGCATCTCTAATTGCTATGCCGTGTCATGTCGTGTTTCGTTTTCTCGTTTCCAAGAAGAAAATGCATGGAGAGATGACACATACCTAGGAATCAAAGGCCTTCTCTGCAGCACTGGACACAGAGTGGTGGCTGTTTTCTTATATCACAGTAACAACAAGCTATATCGCAATTATTATTACAACCTATGGATGAGATAGACAACATAGTAAGTTCCCTTCGTCATCCTACTTATTCTTGCTAGTCATTTGATATAAAGATTTCAAGATAGAAAACTGAAATCTAGTCTAAAAGGGAAAGGTGGAGCATCTTAACCTGTTACGGTGACATATTGATATGATTCCAGAGTTTGAGGATTTATCAGAAATGGGTGACGAGTACTGGCTTGAATACCGTTGCATGTGAGATGAATAAAGACCATGAATATTACCAAACGAGCCACTCCCAACTTCATTGTTTTAGTTACAAAGAAGCTAAGGAAGTTACGAAGGAAGCTTCGGGCTTGAATTGGTCTGTCTACTAACTTTGATGCTCAATTTGCTTCTTGGTTTGGTGGAGATTTCTCATGCTGTTCATACTTATATAGGATTTTCTTAAGATTTTAGATAAATATGTGCCAACTCCTTCGACGTGAGCCAAAAACTATATATATGAATATGATTTCTATTATATGTACCTGTTACTTTCAACGGGTCATCCAGAAACTGTGTAAATATAAGAATTGGCAAATTCCAAATGCATTTGCATTGAGGGCATATACTTAAAAGGGTCATACTCACCGTATGACACAAGGGAATGCCTATGGTAGTTTTTCACCTTTAGTAGGTGTTCGATGTTCCCATAAAAACTCTCGATTTCCAGAAGTAGATGTGCAAAGCATACCGAATAGACCTTCTTTTAAGATGGTCAGGAATGGGTTCGACAGTGCCGAACAGGGAAAAGAGCCTACGAATGTCAACTGTGCCAGCAACTCTCTAAGGATGGCATAATCCTACGAAAATACGTGTTGGCAAGAGGACACAATGTGACAACTCAAAAGTTTAAGCCATGAGAACATTATCAGTGTGATTTTTCTGTTACAACTTTTAAACAATAACATTTAAATGTCAAATAAGCAGAGAATGTTTTCACTGAATTATACCAAAAGAAACTAACAAACAATCCAACTGAAATTACATCGATGAATCGCTAATAAGTGAAGTATTTATACGCGATAGCTCTTGAAATGTTATTTTTAGAACAATGACCTTAAACTAAGGTACACGACGGATATGAAAGACTTATAAAATTACATCAAGTGCATACATTATTTCCCCGTGAAACTCAACCGGCCCTTCAACATAATTGTGAAGAAAGATATATGTACATCATATGTTTCCCAGGAACTCAAGGAGTAGTCATCTCGAGTTTCTTGATATTCTGGATTTGCTTCCCGGGATTCAGTCCCTTTGGGCAAGCTTTAGCACAATTCAGAATTGTGTGGCAGCGATATAGCTTGAACTCATCATTTATTGCTTCAAGGCGCTCCTCTGTATATTCATCACGACTGTCCATTATCCATCTGATTGATTGGCAGCCACAGTCAAAGAAAAAAGGGGTCAATTAGAGAAAATTGCAGGATAATTACATTGTAGGCACTAGTAAACATCATACCAGTTCAATCACCCATAGTGCAAAATTTTGTTGTGTTTCCATTTTTTTTTCTTTTGTTTTGTGGGATTGAGGGACAGAAGCAAAGGGAGTTGGATAAGTAGAGATGCAAAATAAGCTGACTGGGCCATTACGTGATCCTTAGTAGATCGAGACACCAAACAGAAAGAAATAATAACCAATGTATATATCAGGCATTTTGTACTACAAACTCAGTGCAGTCAACAAAAAGCACACAGTTTATAGACTTCTGATTTCAAAACCGTATGATGAAGAATTAGTAACAGCACAAGGCACAAAACTGGGAAGGAAACCCGATCCCAACTTAGAATGGCCCCATCAATTTTTGAGTCCTTATCATTGTTCACGAAGACATCATTGTTTCAACAGAAGTTCCAGAAATTTTTACTCATCGTAACACTCAAATAATTTTTACCAACATTATAGCGAAGCATTAAAGTACCACAATTTTAAACCAAACTCAAATCTTCTTTCATTCATTTCGATAGTTTCACTTCATCTTGAATCCTACTTGTAATTTCTCAATGCTAAAAAAGAATCCTACATGGCTCACTTCTCTCTCAAGCCAGCTATTAAATGCTTCGTATATATGGTACAGATGTTCAATAGAAACAATAACTTGTTCTAAAACAAGAAAAAAATAGTAAACTCCTCTGACAGGTTGTTTATAACTTACTTATAAACATGTCAAACAAAAGATAATTCAACAGAGGAATTTCAAGATAACCTTAAATCTTTCATATTTTTAAACCAAAAACTCTTAATGAAATGAGTTAAATTCAAGCCTTGATTATGTAATTTTTCTCTTTTATTCTTCATCATGGCAAATAAACAATTTTTGGAACAAGCTATTCATGGCATGTTTTTGGTAATGGCTTGTTCTAATACGAGAAAAATATTGTAAAATCCTGACAGGGTTAGTTATAACATATCAAACAAAAGATAATTCAGAGAGGAATTTAAAGACAAACTTAAATCTTGCATATTTTTTAACCAAAAAATCTTAATGAATCGAGTTAAATTCAAGCCTTGATTACCTAAGCTCTCTCTCTCTCTCTCTCTCTCTCTCTTATTCTTCATTAGGGCAACTATACATTTTCTGAACCAGCTATTCATGGCAAATTTTTTGGTAATGGCTAGATCAGTACGTTACATTAGATTGAACTAAATAGGATTAATGAAGAAAACAATCAATTTTGATCAATAAAAAGAATTCTTATTTAATTTACTTCATTTCTCGAATAAACTTTTTAAGCTCAGAAAAACATACCCTCTGTCAAAACCTTCCTACATATGACAATCCATCCTACAAAAGACTCAGCTACCAATAAATTTCTCTCTTGACCAAGAATTCGTAAAAGGGAAAAAAACTGTTACCGGTTGGCATGAAGGAGGGAAGCCGGACCGAGGTAGGACTCGGGGTTCCACCAGTAGCTCGGACATGACGTGCTGCAGCAGGCACACATAATGCACTCATACATACCATCAAGCTTCTTCCTGTCCTCCTTGCTCTGCAAAATCTCCTTCCCCGGAGTCTGCGGTGGGTTCTTCCTCTTCAGCCACGGCTCAATCGACTTATACTGGTTGTAAAAATTTGTCATATCAACCACAAGATCCTTAATAACAAACATGTGCGGCAAGGGATTAATCATGGAGGATGATCCCGACGAGATTTTTGTCAGACAAGCCAGTCCATTCCCTCCATCAATGTTCATCGCGCACGATCCGCATATACCCTCACGGCAGGAGCGGCGGAAGGTCAGAGTTGGATCAATCTCGTTCTTGATCTTGATTAAGGCGTCCAATACCATGGGTCCACATTCCTTAAGATCAATTTTGTACTCCTTCAGCTTGGGTTTATCCTGATTGTCTGGGCTCCAGCGGTAGATTTGGAAGGTCTTCAGGTTGCTGTCGTGTTTGGACTCGGGATCCGCCGCGGATGCATAAGCGCGGTTTAGTATCATTCTCGTTGCCAGAGGTCTCGCTGGAACCCTAGTTATCGCTCGTCGTAGCAATCCCGTAGCCATTGGTGGTGAATTGGTGGAATAACGGAATTGGGTCTGCGTTTATATATAAAGGCGTTAGGCGGTAAATGAAAGGTACGGTCCGCAGAAGGGTGGTTTGAGCAAAGTAATGACGTGGTAGAATTGAACGGTGGGGACGAAATGAAGTAACGTGGTTGGCTCGTGGAGCATATATATTTTAATTTTGTGAGGAGTGAAACGTCGCCGTTCAGTATCGTATTTGATTTTGATTCCTCCTATGAAATGTATAATGTGAACATAAGACCGCCTCCCGGCCGACCCGACCCGACCCGACCTAGCATCATGCCAGTTGCAGCGGGCCGAAACCTTTGGACCAGTGGTTCTTGGCTCCTTGGAGGCGAGGCTAACATGCAGGCCAAATTTTAATAGCTGGACCACCCTGTTTGCAATCGACTCAACTCATTTTGTTCATTTTATTTTATTTTATTTATTTATAGAAACTAAAGTGAAAGAGTTTTTCCATTGTGACAAAACCCCGGACGTCTCATCCAAGAATAATTCAAAGTAAAATTACTTTCATTTTATTTATTGAATATTTTTATTTGTGTTTAGAAAAGTATATTAAATTCAGACGAAATTATTAAATAAGATAAAATAATTTTATTATTTAACATCAAATATGTACTTAATGAAATTCTAAGCTAATATGTACTTAATGAAATTCTAAGCTAACTTTTAGATATGGGACGGATTACAATCAACCCTCTTATGGTTCTGAATACACTTAACTCTTCGCATGTAACCATAAAATTTAGAATAATTCTAATTTTCCATAAAGAGTTATAAAAAGTTTCACAGATAAATAAGTTATCAAAAGGAGAGTAGAGATTTTTCTTTTTCCTTTTTTATTTGGTTGAAGAAATTTTGATCAATCATATCTTACCATATCATGAATCTAAAAGTTTTAATGTACATATAGCATAACAACGAAATTTAATAATTTTATCCTTCACTACTAAGTCGCAATTCAACATGTGTCGTTAAGCCCCCAGGGCACATCTCCAAGTGTTAAAAGGGGAGGGTGGAGAAATCCAGCTTTGTTTGAGGCTGCCGCGTCAAGGGTTCGAATCCTGAAATATGGATTTGGCTTTTGGGTAAGTGTAAGTGTACAAACAGCCTTCCACCCTGTACCCTTGGAGGCATAACCTGCGATTTACCTCCCTCACGATACTCCAGGGTAGGAGCAGTGGGAGACCCTTAAGGTTGAGGTTTAACCTTTAACATGTGTCGTTAATTTTAGTTCATATCACCCATATCTTTGTTGTCAAC
>NW_019250847.1:47274-53196 GCF_002742605.1 Olea europaea var. sylvestris
TTACTATGATGATTTTCTCCTCCTCGAAGGGAGTGTACTTCTTGAACCAATCTTTATCTTAGCAGACATGCCTATTGACACCAAAATCTATCCACCACCCTTCAACATAAGTACCATGTTAAATGTCTGTTATTATTGCCATGAGTAGCTCTTCAGTTACAAGCATGAGGAAAAGGCTGTTGTTTTTTAGATCTGCAATTTCGAGCAATATGCCCACTTTTGTCACAAACAAAACGTGCCTTATAAATTTGATTTTGAGAAGGAGAGCATTAGTTACCATAAATTTTTATATTTTTTCTTCTTGGCTTGAATTGACTATTTCTAGGAATCTGATTATTGGGCAAGTGATTATTTGGAGCAATTAAATTTACCTTCCTACCAAAATGTCCATCACTTTCTTGTTTCATTGGTGCATCTTGGCATCTAGCTTCTTCCTCTACACGGAAGTGAGTGATCAAAGTCTCTAGAGACGTCTCTCTTCTGCTTGTGGTGAACTCTCTCCATGATGGCAATAGTCTGTTTATAATTGCAGCCACAATAAGGTTGTCCCTAATTTTGATGCTTTCAGACCTAACCTTTGCAACTATCATTTGAAAATCTTGTGCTTGTTCTGCCACAGATTTTCCATCCACCATTTGATAGTAGAAAAACGATAAGCAACATATTTCTTTGCACTAGCTTCCCCAGTATCATAATTATTATATAAAGCTTTTCCCATTTTATTTGCAGATGAGTAAGTAGTATTATAGTAATCATAAAAATTATCCGCTAAGCAACTCAAGATATAACACCAACAATTATATTCATCTCTATTATATTTTTCTACCTTCTCTTGATGAGCTTGAAGTTCCTCTTCATTCATAGTATCGGTAGATACCTTGTTCGTATTCTTCTCGGTGAGGATGTAGGAGACTTTGAGAAGACTGAGGTAAAATAGGACTTTGCGAGCTTGTTGAGATCTCTGATGTTGTCAATGGGTTTCTTTGGTGCTAACTCCACTTTTTTGAATCTAGTGAAATTTCAATAATAGAAAATGGAGTTACAAAAAAAAAAAAAAGAAGGAAAATAACGAAATCAAACAAACTGAGACGCAGATATCTTGGCATCTTCAGGGAGATTCAAGCCATCTACAATTGACAAAGCCTAAAAATATGGTACAGCAAAAATTATTTATGACTTGTCCCTCCAGGATACAATAGTTCGACCCCTCGTTCACTACAAAAAAATACATTTTCACCTACGAAAAATTACCTACGGCTGCATCCGTTGGTAATTAGAGACGGATTATCCGTTGGTAAAAATTAGTCACTTTCATCTACGATAATCAGCAATGAATTTTCTGTTGGTAACGATGATATCTCTTTACAATGATGATATCTCTTTACAAATAGATATTCCGTACCTCATGTAGTCGTTTAACATTTGGATATTTCACCTACAGAATATCCGTAGTTGACGTACTGAATATTACCAAATGATTGCATCCGTTGGTAATTAGAAATGGATTATCCGTTGGTAAAAGTAATTCACTTTCAACTACGATAATCAACAACGGATTTTCTATTGGTAACAATGATATCTTTTTACCAAAAGATATTCTGTGCCTCATGTAATCGTTTAACATTTTGGATCTTTTACCTGCGGATATTCCGTTGGTAATTAGAAACGGATTATCCATTGGTAAAAATAATTCACTTATCCCACATCAAAAGTTCACAACAAAGTCTTCGGAGTTGCCCTCTATAAATTAATTTTGTGGTCCAATTTTTGGTTAAACAATATTTTAGCCTTTCAATTCGGTTGGCTAAAAGTTAGAAAAAAATAAATTAGAATTATTAAATAAATAATAATAACAATAATAAAAAAATAAATAATTTTTTTTCCATGTTTCACACCTATGTGGCTATTTAAAACATTGATTTTTACCAATTGTAATGATAGACAATTACCAACGAAAAGTCGGTTAATATTGATTAAGATTTTTATCAACGAAAATTTCGTTGGTAAAAGATTAACAATTTACCAACGAAAAATTCGTTGGTAAAATGTTTATTCTTTACCTACGATAGGATCTGTTGATAACTATCAGCTACCCTCAAATTAGTAACAGATTTGTGATTACAAATATTCCATTGATAAAGAATAATAGCAACGTATATTGAGGTTTCAAGAACGAAAAGTTAATGCCTGAAGTCATATTTTTAGTAGTGGTTATATAGTTCAAACAAACTCTGTACAATTAGTTTTGCCCAAAGCTCCACTAAAAGAACTCTCTTCTTTACTCAATAACCTGTCAAAGAAAATGAGCGAAAATGTAAGAAGAGAAGATGAGTGATTGTTGTTGATAAGTGTGTTTTTACACACTTATTTAAGTCACAAACATAACTTAATAATGAGAAAAATGATTGAATTGTGACTTAATCTCGTTATATTTGTGAATTGTAGGGAACACCGATGAACATGGTGAAATTCAGAAGAAAAGAGCCGAAAAAAGACTAAAATGGAGCAAAGTGATAGTTCGAGGATCAAGTTGCAAATAATCCATAGATGAGACGGGAAATGGAATGAAGATTCAAGAGTGTTAGAGGTTAATCGGATGAGGAAAGGAGTCAAGAGGTGAAATATGATCGAAGTATTATCAAGTATCAACTTTCAGGCGAAAAAGCAATGCTCGTGGATTTTAATCTCTACTTGAGATCCATTTTTGACATAGTAAACATCAGAATTTGAGGAAGCCTATTCTATCAAAACTGTATATCTTTGAGTTTTCTTCACAATTCACTTTGAATCACTTCAATCGGAGATTAGGAGAGAAAGTTATGATCAAAATATTAAAAGTTGTCCAGCGGAAAGAATGGTATAACTATGCGGTCGCATAGTATAAATTCTATGCGGTCCCATAGAAGCCTCCCGAGAACTTTTTCTCAAATTTTTTTACTCTATGCGACAGCATAGAAATGTACTATGCGGTCGCATAGAACAAGACTCGGGGCCGATTCAGCAGTTTCCTTATTTCGCCGAAATTCTTATGAAAAGGAGATTTTTAGGATTCTATATAAATTAAAACTCGACCAGAATGATGGGACGCTACTTTTACAGAATTGGAGGGGATTATACACAATTTTGGAGGATTTGGAGAGGAAGAACAAGGCAAAAACAAGGCAATCCACTTCAAGATTCAAGATTTCACTTCAAGAACCAATTGGGTGATGTTCTTCCTTGGTTTTAATTATTGCTTTTCTTTATTTCCCATTATGTTAGGCTAGATTTTCATGTGCTAGGATTTGCGATGAATCTTATATTATGAACCCTTAATCTTGAATTTTATTAATTTGACGCTATAACATATTTTTAATTATTAAATGATTGGCATGGATTTTATTTTCTCTACAATTATGTGCGCAATAGTTGTATGAGCTTTGTGGCTTGTTCTACCCTCGAGAGATGGAAAATAAGTTGGACATTATGGTAATTGTCGTAAAGTTCGATACGGGATAAAAATATACCGCTATGCTTTATGTGATCTTTAAGTATTCATAAATCTTTAATGCATTTTTATATGTTCGCATCCGTCATAGAAATATAGTCGGATCGCATGTGAAAATAGGTTTAATTCTACTCGAGAGAGATTGTTAAACAAATTAGGAATATTGGTCTTCATAATTGAATCGTGTTGTCAATTTTATAAAATTCGGATTAAAGAGGATTGATATAAGGGGATTCGGGATCCTAATACGCATTTCCTTATCACATTTTTATAAAACTTGCATTTAGTTATAATCACACATTTAATCTAGTTAATCTAGGCTTTATATTTATAAGTAGGTTATTAAATCATAATTTAGTTAGCGAAAATATCAAGAATTTCTATTGTTTCGGTTAAGGCTAAAATAAATAAAATTGAACTACTCTTTTTCTGTGGGACGATACTCGGACTCCTAAAGTCCACTTTATTACTTGTCACGACCTGTACACTTGCGGTAATTTAAATCGAAAGAAATATTTCGTGAACAAATTTTTGGCGCCGTTGCCGGGGATTGAGTTTAGTTTAATTTTATTTCTTGAGGCACTAATTCGAACCCAATTTTTTTTTATTTTACTAGCATAATTTTGTTTTTATTTTTATTTTCATTTTAAGTTATTATCCTCTATTTGTGTTTTAGGTAATTAAATTGTTTGAATCTCAATGCTCGTACTGATTTTAATTCTCAGATTTGCATGTCACGATTGCTTGGAGGAGAATTGATTCCAGCTGATCCTGAAATTGAGCGCACCTTTCACCAACAAATTAAACAATCCCATGATTCATGCCAACGAAGGAGAGGCAATGGACGAGGGGAATGAGATTCTGGGGGATTTCTTGACTCCTCAAGTGAATCAAAGCCAGTCCAGCATAGTGTATCCACCGTTTGGGCAACCTAATTTTCAGTTGAAGACCAATATGATACAGTTGTTTCAAAATGGACACCAATTCTATGGCAAGGCTGAGGAGAACCCACACACACACGTATCTCGATTTCTGGATATGTGTCAACATTTCAGATACCAAGGGATTTCGGATGACGCTATTAGGTTGAGGCTTTTTCCACATACGTTACGAGACAAAGCACTTGAATGGTTGGATTCACTCCCGGTTGCAAGTATCACTATATGGAATGAGTTGGCACACAAGTTCTGCACAAGGTTCTTCTCCCTAGCCAAGATAGCAAAGCTGAGACATGATATATCAGTATTCAATCAAGGAGAGACTGAATCATTTGATGAAGCCTGGAACAGATTTAAAAACATGCTCCGGAAATGCCCTCAACATGGGTTCGATAAAAAGACCCAGATTCGATTCTTCTACACAGGATTACTTCCATACCATAAGAGCATGGTAGATTCAGCATCAGATGGCTCAATATCCACAAGAACAATTGACTGGGCATTGGAATTATTTGAGCGAATGGCTACCACATCAGCCATGTGGTCTTCTGAGAGGGCAACTCCAAAGAAAACTCCAGGTGTCTACGAGGTGGACGCTTATTCAGCAATCTCTGCAAAAATTGATTCTCTGTATCACAAGGTGGAGAGCATATCACAAGCATCACAAGCTAAGAAGAGCAATTGTGAGGAATGTGGAGCCGAGCACAAAACATCAGATTGCCCAATACTCATGCAAGGAATTGAGCAAGCAGACTACGCACAGTGGGGACAACGCCAGCAGCATAATCAATGTGGTGAAACTTTCAATCCCAGCTGAAAGAAACATCCCAACTTCTCATGGAGCAACCAGAATCAGAATAAGCCACAGGGGCAATTTCAACTACAGGAGAAGAGGCCTCAATTGGAAGATATGATAGGAAAGTTCATGGAGAAGGCCGAAGCTACACTTCAAAATCAAAATGCAGCCATCAAAAATTTGGAAACTCAGATGGGGCAGCTAGCCATCGCATTGACTGGCAGAACACCAGGTAACTTACCAAGTAATACAGAAATCAATCCTAAAGAGCAAGCAAAGGCCATTACAACTCGAAGTGGAGTTCAATTACCTGAAATCCATGTCAAGAGACCGTGAGTGATTGGAAAAAATCTTCCTCCGCTGAAGAGGAGACAGTTGTAAAGGAATCAAGTTCAAAGGAAAATTCACAAGAATCACAAGATAAGGCCAACGTCACAGTCAACCCCTACAAACCTCCGATTCCCTTTCCAAAGCGCTTGAAGAAGCAAAAAGTGGAGCAACAATACAAAAAAATTCTAGAAATTTTCAAAAAGCTCCATATCAACATCCCGTTAGCAGATGCACTATTCCAGATGCCTAGCTACGCAAAGTTTCTGAAGGATATCATATCAAATAAACGCAAACTGGAAGATCATGAGACAGTCATGCTTACTGAGGAATGTAGTACCAGAATTCAGAATAAGCTTCCACCAAAACTAAAA
>NW_019250848.1:0-1294 GCF_002742605.1 Olea europaea var. sylvestris
ATGATGATGTTAAAATAGGGTCTTCGCAGATCGCTCAAACAATTGCAACATAGATGAACTTTTTGAAGTTTGTCTATTCCAAGTCAAAAAATGAGAATGCATCAAGTCTATTTTGTTAACAATATTTCTTCCATCTTCTTAAAAAAGGCAATTACTTGCAGTTTTAGATAGAAGATTCTTCATAATCCAAGTGCATAGATTGCATTTCCATTACTGTTTCTTAGATCTAGGTTCAAAGAAGTCAATCTCCTCTTCTGTGACGTCGAAGAAGCTTTTGAAGAAGTGGATTTTCAGGATGTCATCAATATCTACTCTCTCTATTGGCATGTATGCGAACATTGGAAGTGACTGGAACTTTGGCAACACTCGTAATACGATCTATTTTTATTTTTATTTTTATTTGCTAATATACCTTGTATTCAAAGGCTATTGATGATTATTACACCACAATATTGTATTCTCTTTTTTTTTTCAATTCTTTTTTTATTGAATTCGGAGTATAATTGTAAATTTATTGTGGTGTATTTATTAAAAATATATTTTAATTATGGTATGATTATAATGTGGTGTGGTAATTAAAATTTGTAGTGGTAATATAATTACCCTTAATTAATTAGAAGACTTTTAGTTATCAAAGGCAAGACTACATAATCCAAGGTGAAGACTCCAATTTACAATGTCAAGACTTCATGTTTCAAAATGATCTTCAATGTGGTTGTGTTCAAAGTCTTTCAAGATTACAAATTATTCTTGAATTTTTAACCCCTTTGTTATTTTGTAATCTTCAATTTCTTCTTGAATTTCTCAAACTTTTCAGTCAAGTTGCTTTTGTTAGAATGTCTGTTAGTTGATCATTGCTTCTATGAACTCCATGCAAATTTCTTATTGATATACTAAATCTCGAATGGTAGAGTTCGATATACTGGGGTTGGACTTGAAAGATTGGATTCCTTTTCAGTGCAATTGTTGTCATATTGTCGTAATGAATTGTTGTTGGTTCTTGTTGTTAGTTTGATGCACATTCTTCGAGTATTGTTCTGTAAAATCACATTATGAATTTATGTTCGTTTATTTGCGTGTTATAATTTGAAGTGATTGTATAAGATTCTATGATCATATAGGATGTTACAAATTGTATACTCGATGGATCAGGTATAGTAAGACACAATTTGTGATATGATCAAAATTATGTCATTCACAATCGGTTCATAAAGTTAGACGCTTTATGTTGATAAGATTGTATTGTTCTTATTAAGATTTGTCTAGATCTTGAAATAGGAACAATAATATGTTT
>NW_019250849.1:0-1294 GCF_002742605.1 Olea europaea var. sylvestris
AAATGAGTCCCTTGAGTAAAATGAAAGGGAGAAGCTTGAACCAAATCCTATTAGCACAACAATGCTAAAAAGGAGGAAGCTTGAGCTTGATGCTGTTGTTTACAATATTGACAACAATTTGATAGGCTTTGGCTAAGCATATTAGTTTCAGCTTTTCCTTTTTGTCAATTTCAAATCAATGCTCTCATTAGTGTATTTTCCAGGAAGACAACTTTGGTTGGAGTTCGCAGACTTTTGGAGGAAGATCTTGGACTTGATAAAAATACTCTCGATCCTTTTAAGAAGTTAATAAGTGAGCAAATAGATCAGGTGGAAAAATTCTTCTGAATATATCTGAACTTGTGAATGAAAGCATTTAATTTCCATATTCATCAAATTTTGGTGTTGTCTAGGTACTGAATTCAGGCAGAGTTTCTAAGAATGCTAATCATGTTAAGAAGAAAAGCTCTGAGAAATCTCAAAATAAAACATCACAAAAGATAAGCAGTGAAAAAGGTTCTGACTCCTCAGATGAGGAAAGTGACAAGGAAAAAGACAGAGTAAAATCAAGGAAGCAGGCTGCTCCAAGGGAAAAGGATAAGAAACGTAAAAGGTCCAACAAAGATAGCAATCCCGCTGTCTCTGGCAAGAAGCAAAGCATGCGCGAAAAGAGGCCAAAAGAGGAATATATTGATTCTGATAATGATGGAAGTGTATCTGAAGATGGTCAATCTCAATCATCTGTTGGAAAACCTGTGAAGGTTAGTCTTTCATTTCTCTGTACCTAGATTTCATTTTACAAATACGTGCAGGTATATGCTTTATCCACTGAATCTTCGTACTTAATTTTGGTATGCAGAGAAAAGAACAATCAACTCCTGGATATGGAAAACGAGTTGACCATCTGAGATCAATAATTAAATCATGTGGAATGAGGTTGGTGTGTTTGGAAGTCTGTGTTCAAGTTGTCATTATCAACCTCTTATGACTGCATCTCATTTTCTCAATTGAAAATGAACAGCGTTGCTCCTACAGTTTACAAGAAAGCCAAGCAAGTACCTGACAACAAACGAGAAGCCTTTTTAGCAGAGGAGTTGGAAGGAATTCTCAAAAGAGAAGGACTACCTAGCAATCCTTCTGAGAAAGGTAACTGTAATATTTTTCCTTACTACCTCTTATTCTTGATAACTCCCTCGCCCAACTTGGTACTCCCCGTGATTCTTGGATCTAACGCCGATCTGGCTCTAGTTTTGCTTGCCATCCCTCGGTGTTCATGTCAAGGGCAATGATCACAAGAGTCATTAATGGACTCTAT
>NW_019250850.1:0-242 GCF_002742605.1 Olea europaea var. sylvestris
CGCCGACAATCGATGCCTTCCAAATATAAAAGTGCTCATTCTTTCAAAAAATGGGCGAAATCCCTTATTCGTCACGACGAAGTAGTGAGTTCAATCCAAATTGGTCGCTACATTTCCAAAAAGTACTTATGGGCCGAAAACGGACAACGTGTACAAAAGTTACGCTCAATTCTTCGAACGCCGACAATCGATGCCTTCCAAATATAAAAGTGCTCATTCTTTCGAAAAATGGGCAAAATCCC
>NW_019250850.1:464-1294 GCF_002742605.1 Olea europaea var. sylvestris
TCATACGTCACGACGAAGTGGTGAGTTCAATCCAAAACGGTCGGTACATTTCCAGAAAATACTTATGGCGTGTGCAAAAGTTACGCTTAATTCTTCGAAGGCCGACAATCGATGCCTTCCAAATATAAAAGTGCTCATTCTTTCGAAAAATGGCCGAAATCCCTCATACGTCACGACGAAGTGGGGAGTTCAATCCAAAACGGTCGCTACATTTCGAAAAAGTACTTATAGGCCGAAAACGGACACCGTATGCAAAAGTTACGCTCAATTCTTCGTACGCCGACAATCCATGCCTTCCAAATATAAAAGGGCTCATTCTTTCGAAAAATGGCCGAAATCCCTCATACGTCACGACGAAGTGGGGAGTTCAATCCAAAACGGTCGCTACATTTCGAAAAAGTACTTATAGGCCGAAAACGGACACCGTATGCAAAAGTTACGCTCAATTCTTCGTACGCCGACAATCCATGCCTTCCAAATATAAAAGGGCTCATTCTTTCGAAAAATGGCCGAAATCCCTCATACGTCACGACGAAGTGGGGAGTTCAATCCAAAACGGTCGCTACATTTCGAAAAAGTACTTATAGGCCGAAAACGGACACCGTATGCAAAAGTTACGCTCAATTCTTCGAACGCCGACAATCGATGCCTTCCAAATATAAAAGTGCTCATTCTTTCAAAAAATGGGCGAAATCCCTTATTCGTCACGACAAAGTTGTGAGTTCAATCCAAAATGGTCGCTACATATCGAAAAAGTACTTATGGGCCGAAAACGGACACCGTATGCAAAAGTTACGCTCAATTCTTCGAACGCCGACAATCGATGCCTT
>NW_019250851.1:0-1294 GCF_002742605.1 Olea europaea var. sylvestris
ACAATAATACACTAACAACGTAGAAGGGACCTTCTTTATTACAATACGATAAATTGCAACATTGTAATGAAAATCTGATAATAGTAGAGTTTATGGGTTCCCAAATCTGCGTCGTTCCCCATCTAAATCACATGGTAAGTCATGATGATACCCATGGGCACATTGGTGCACGTGATGAAATTTATCTAAAATTAATTTAGGAGGAGGTTGAACTTTCATTTGCAACTTCTTAAAATTGTCAAAATTAACTTCCATCAATGATGACAACTAAAAAATAATTCATTTAAGTCGACAAGGTAACAACGGTAATTCATTCAGTCGACAAATCAACAACAACTATTCATTTATTTGCCGAAAAGGCAACAACCACACTTCACTAATTTGCAAACAAGGCAACAACATTAAATATTTTGTCGACAAGGTAGCAATTAGTGAGATGCGGATATTGACTTATTAGGGAAGCGGATTATAACTTCTAGTGCATGTCTGCACCTTCTAAAACGAAATTGAAGCTAAGTAATGCTTTGCAATTTGTTTAAAATAACTTTTCTATTGCTTTTCAGTAATACATCTTTTTCTGTTGCTTTTTCAATTAATTTGCAACTTTCTTTAATTTGCTTTCAATACTGTTTAATCAGTGTGCATATTTATTTAGTTTGGGTTCTCATTTTCTTCTTTAGCTTTGCCTTGGGGCGTTGGAATTAATTTCTTTGCAATGGTAAAAATTTGTTGCATGCTTCTGAAAATGTTTCTTCATAATATATTTGAGCTATATAATTGAAAAGATTCTTGAAGAATATTAAATGGTTTACGTTGATCTGCACAGGAATTTCTGGTTCGCAAATTCGATATGCAAAATCATAAATTTAAACCCTTGTTTGAGCCCCATTCTTGCCCCAAAAAAATATATTTTTGAATATGTATTGATGGAAAAGGTGTGGTTAAAAAATAAAGAAATTTTTTTTATTTGCATGTAATATTATTTTAATGAAGAATGTATGGTTGAAAAAATGTTAAATCACTGTTGAAAAATGTATTTTGATGAAAATAATGTGGCTCAAAAAAGGGCTAAGCGAAAATGGTAATTTCAGTCCTAAATCTATCGTTGAATTTCAGCTTTTACCATAACCTTTCATTTGTGGTGCTTACAATCCCAAATCTTTCAATTTGTTGCAGATGAAGGGCAAATCAGTCCATTTTCCCATTATTCAACTGAGAAAATTGACCTTGATTATATTATGAGTAATTTTAAAAGAGTAAAATGATAATGTTACATTTTTCATATAAAATAATA
>NW_019250852.1:0-1294 GCF_002742605.1 Olea europaea var. sylvestris
TGCTGGGCAGAAAATTAACAAAGAAAAATCACACCACGTGCAATTTTGTCATTTGTCGTGACGGTGTCGGAATGGACCAAAAATTGGCCGGTTAATTGGAAACGGCCCGCGAAATTGGACTCGTAGCACAGACCCGAGATCACGGGATTTTATCCGAATTCCATCGTTTGGGCCTCCGAAAAATTAATTTCCGCATTAATTACGTCATGTCGAAGAAGTGCTAGACGAAAAGTTAACAAAGAAAAATCGTACCAGGGGCAATTTTGTCATTTGTCACGACGGTGTCGGAATGGGCCGAAATTTGGCAGGGTGATTGGAAACAGCACGCGAAATTGGACTTGGGGCACAGACTCGGGATCACGGGATTTTAGCCAAATTCCATCGTTTGGGCCTCCGAATAATTAATTTCAGCATTAATTAGGTCGAGTCGAAGAGCGCTAGACAGAAAATTAACAAAGAAAAACCGCACCAAGGGCAATTATGTCATTTTTCGCGACGGCGTCGGAATGGGTCGAAATTTGGCAGGTTGATTGGAAACGGCCCGCGAAATTGGACTCGAGGCATAGACCCGAGATCACGAGATTTAAGCCAAATTCCTTCGCTAGGGCCTTCGAATAATAAATTTTCGCATTAATTATGTAAGGTCGAAGAAGTGCTAGATCGAAAATTAACAAAGAAAAACCGCATCAGGGGCAATTTTGTCATTTGTCACGACGGTATCGGAATGGGCCAAAATTTGGCAGGATGATTGGAAACGGCCCACGAAATTGGACTCGGGGCACAGACCCGGGATCATGGGATTTTAGCTAAATTCCATCGTTTCGGACTCCGAATAATTAATTTTCGTATTAATTATGTTAGGTCAAAAAAGTGCTGGACAGAAAATTAACAAAGAAAAATCGCACCAGGGGCAATTTCGTCATTTGTCACGATGGTGTCAAAATTTGCCGAAATTTGGTAGGTTGATTGGAAACTGCCCGCGAAATGGGGCTCGGGGCACGGACCCGGGATCTTGGGATTTTAGCCAAATTCCTTCGTTTCGGACTCCGAATAATTAATTTTCATAATAATTATGTCAGGTCGAAGAAGTGCTAGACAGAAAATTAACAAAGAAAAATCATATAAGGGGAAATTTTGTCATTTGTCGCGGTGGTGTTAGAATGGGCCAAAATTTAGCAGGTTGATTGGAAACTGCCCGCGAAATTGGACTCGAGGCACAGACCTGGGATCACGGGATTTTGGCCAAATTCCTTCGTTTTGAACTCCGAATAACTAATTTTCGTATTAATTATGT
>NW_019250853.1:0-1293 GCF_002742605.1 Olea europaea var. sylvestris
AGCTAGATGCACGAATTCTAGTCCAACTTCATCTACAAGTAAGAAAAATTCTTATTTTTCACAAATTATGACATTAATAATAGGCGAGTTCTTATCAAAAGCAGCCATATATGAACATTTTTCGCGAAAAAAAATTAGAACAACGTGTCTCTAAAATATATATTACACATGTTCAAACATTAGTTCAACAATACAAGACTTGTAATCAAATAGTTTATATTGGAAATTGTCAACTTGCTTTATAATTTAGGAAGGACAAAAATCCATAATTTGAATATTCAAGTTAGTCTTCTAGATTGAACATTTCATTTGAGCTCGCAATAAAATAAAAATAAATGAAATCACATCCTCCCGCCGCTTTTATTGTCTCTAGTTTATTAATTTATTTTCCAGACTTTGTCAACCAAAAGAGAAAAATGAAGTTTAATTGTGAACATTAATATTGAATTTTAAGTTTGGCTTGATTTTTCAACGGGGCTTTAAGACTTTCAAAAATGCACACTCATGTCCATGATAAGCGAGATATTTAAACTTCTCTTGACCTATTTATAAAACTTTTTACAAGAAAATTAAAATGTATTGATATTGATTTTGATTTGTTATGGCGAATGCCAAGGTCATGGTGCATTGAGGATAAAGATGATGAAAATGAGAAGTATCGCATGATTGTGAAGTGACAATTTAAATTTTGAAAAAGAGTCAAGTCAATGAAGGTTAAAAATAAAATTTGGGTAGAAAGAAAACGAATTCTAAGGAATTGAATTGTTTAGAACTTATTTTCTTGAAAATTATCAGCTAAATGTGTTTGATTGGTATAATTTTTCACCTGAAAAATATTGAAATTTTCTATTTTTTGATGTTTATTTGACTTTATTTTTCATAAAAATTGTCAATTAAAGGGATATTTTTTTTATTTTTTTACAATTATGATTAGAATTTGTTCCTATTGCTGAAAATTAAAAAAAAAATGTTGGAAAATCCAATTCCCACCAAATTCATGGAATTCCGGTTTTAAGAAAAAATGAGTCACGTGAGGAAGGGAAGGGAAAAGCAATTGCCTAGAAAATATGTTCAATCAAACAAAAAAACTTCGAAAATGGGAATTTTTTTTTTCATTTTTCATGGAAAATGGAACAAATCAACTAAACTCTAAGTGCATTTCACTCTAGCAAAGTTAACATTGCTCAAGCGAAGCTAATACCTCACTACGATCAAATTTCGTGCTAAAGAAGAAAAGTTGCAATTATAAAAATCTTATTAATGTACGCGGTTTCCCTAAAACTTAATAAAATG
>NW_019250854.1:0-1293 GCF_002742605.1 Olea europaea var. sylvestris
TCCAAGTAGCCAAAAAAATTATCGAAGTACAAGTTAGAAGGCAATTGAGAAGGAGACATTCATAGAATAATATTTAATCAACTAACATAGAAGTCCTCAGTCAAAAGTTGGGAACTATCTACACATCATATTTCATCGCTTCAAAACATAATTGACACAAAAATAAAGAACACGGAATCATTTCATCACAACAAAAAATCAGAGACTATACCTGGCCAAATGGACTAAACAGCTGTCTAAGATCTTTATCTGTTGCCTCAAAAGCAACATTCCTTACTATCAATTTTGTTGAACTCTTGTCACTATCAACTTTTTTATGGTGGTGTTCATCCTTTTTAGCATGACAAAGTTGCAATATGAGGGCATGCCCATCCAAAACGGTTCCCTGAGGAGATAAATAATAAGGTAATACAAAAGGAGGAGAACGTGAGAAACACATGAAGACTCATCACAATTCAGAAGATTAGACCAAAACAAGCAACAATTCAGAAGATTACCTGCAAATCCCTGCAAACATTCACTGCTGTATCAATAGAATCGAACTCTATGAAACCAAAACCCATCGAAACTTTCTTTCCATTTTTCGGATGCTTCTTCACCTAAGATAGAATTAAAACGAATAGAAGATAGAGCACCAATGACAACAGCAGTAAATGCAATAATCAAATGTACTAAATTGTTAGTAGTAAAAGCTGACAAGGACAAAGAAAGACCTACCCTGACACTAAGTATTCTTCCTTTCTCTAAATGCTCGGTGAAATGTCTCTTCAAGTTCTCATCCGATGTTTTGAAATTCAGGTTCTTTACATATACTGAGCGGGACTGCAACACAAAACAACACGACAAAAAAGACTTGACTACCTGTAGTAGGAACTGTGCTAAGAAAACATCCACACTACTTGAAAAACCTAAAAGAACATGCCATTATACCACAATATATTGCACTATAATCTGGGAAAATATCCCGCAAAACTATGTATTTGCACTTTATTCTTTTCACTTTATACTATCAGCAATGATTACTCGGGAAAAAAATAACTAGAACTCACAAATCAATATAACAACATCTAATCACAAGTAGAATTAACCATGCAAAAGGCCTATCCCAGTCCAAAAATATAGTCAAATAGTTGGTTGGCAGCAGGTCTATGTGGAATTATCTATCAAGATCAAATTGACGCGGGATGCTATGATAGAATCATAGAAGGGGAAAGGGATAGACAAAGAGAGGGGGTGAACGAGGAAATATCAATTTATCATATATCAAAGGTTCTTTTATTACAAAAAAAAAAA
>NW_019250855.1:0-1293 GCF_002742605.1 Olea europaea var. sylvestris
GACTGTTTCGTAATGGGCTTAAATTTGCCTGGTTGATCGGAAATAAAAATCGCGCAGGGGTAAATTTCATCATTTTACGCGACCGTGTCGAAATGGGCTTAAATTTGGTAGGTTGATCGGAAATGAAATCTCGCCGGGGCAATTTCGTCATTTTACGCGACTGTGTCGGAATGGGCTTAAATTTGGCAGGTTGATCGGAAATAAAAATCGCGCCGGGGGCAATTTCATCATTTGTCGCGACTGTGTCGGAATGGGCTTAAATTTGGCAGGTTGATCGGAAATAAAAATCGCGCTGTGGTCAATTTCCTCATTTTTCGCGACTGTGTCGGAATGGGCTTAAATTTGGCAGGTTGATCGGAAATAAAAATCGCGTCGGGGGCAATTTCGTCATTTTTCGCCACTGTGTCGGAATGGGCTTAAATTTGGCAGGTTGATCGGAAATAAAAATCACGCCCGGGTCAATTTCGTCATTTTTCGCGACTGTGTCGGAATGGGCTAAAATTTGGCAGGTTGTTCGGAAATAAAAATCGCGCCGAGGGCAAATTCGTCATTTTTCGCGACTGTGTCGAAATGGGCTAAAATTTGGCAGGTTGATCGGAAATAAAAATCGCGCCGGGGGCAATTTCGTCATTTTACGCGACTGTGTCGGAATGGGCTTAAATTTGGCCGGTTGATCGGAAATAAAAATCGCGTCGGGGGCAATTTCGTCATTTTTCGCCACTGTGTCGGAATGGGCTTAAATATGGCAGGTTGATCGGAAATAAAAATCACGCCCGGGTCAATTTCGTCATTTTTCGCGACTGTGTCGGAATCGGCTTAAATTTGGCAGGTTGATCGGAAATAAAAATCGCGTCGGGGCAATTTTGTCATTTTTCACGACTGTGTCGGAATGGGCTAAAATTTGATAGAAGGATCAGAAACAAAAACCGCGCAGGCCCAATTTCGTCATTTTTCGCGACTGTTTCGTAATGGGCTTAAATTTGCCTGGTTGATCGGGAATAAAAATCGCGCAGGGGTAAATTTCATCATTTTACGCGACTGTGTCGGTATGGGCTTAAATTTGGTAGGTTGATCGGAAATAAAAATCGCGCAGGGGTAAATTTCATCATTTTACGCGACTGTGTCGGTATGGGCTTAAATTTGGTAGGTTGATCGGAAATGAAATCCCGCCGGGGGCAATTTCGTCATTTTTCTCGACTGTGTCGGACTTGGCAAAAATTTGACAGGTAGATCGGAAACAAAAACCGTGCCGGGGCAATTTCGTCATTTTTCGCGACTGTGTCGGAATGGGCT
>NW_019250856.1:0-1293 GCF_002742605.1 Olea europaea var. sylvestris
TCAGCCAATTCGGACACAGTTGAGAAAAATGACTAAATTGCCCCCGAAGTGGTTTTTGTTTCCGTTCAACAAGTCAAATTTTAACCAATTCCGACACAGTCGCGAAAAATGACGAAATTACACCCGACGCGATTTTTGTACCCGTTAAACCTGTCAAATTTGAGCCCATTCCGACACAGTCGAGAAAAATGACGAAATTGCCGCCGGCGCGATTTTTATTTCCGATCAAACTGGCAAATTTCAGTCAATTCCGACACAGTCGAGAAAAAAGACGAAATTGCCCCCGGCGCGATTTTTTTTTTTCCGATCAACCAGTCAAATTTTAGCCAATTCCGACACAGTCGCGAAAAATGACGAAATTACACCCGGCGCTATTTTTGTTCCCGATCAACCTGTCAAATTTGAGCCCATTCCGACACAGTCGAAAAAAATGACGAAATTGCCCCGGCGCGATTTTTTTTTTTCCGATCAACCAGTCAAATTTCAGGCAGTTTCGACACCGTCGCGAAAAATGACGAAATTGCCCACGGCCCGATTTTTTTTTTTCCGATCAACCAGTCAAATTTCAGGCAGTTTCGACACCGTCGCGAAAAATGACGAAATTGCCCACGGCCCGATTTTTTTTTTTCCGATCAACCAGTCAAATTTGAGCCCATTCCGACACAGTCGAGAAAAATGACGAAATTGCCCCCGGCGCGATTTTTGTTTCCGATCAACCTGTCAAATTTGAGCGCATTCCGACACAGTCGAGAAAAATGACGAAATTGCCCCCAGCTCGATTTTTATTTCAGATCAAACTGCCAAATTTGTGCCAATTCCGACACTGTCGAGAAAAATGACAAAATTGCCCCGGCGCGATTTTTATTTTCGATCAAACTGCCAAATTTCAGCCAATTCCGACACAGTTGAGAAAAATGACGAAATTGCCCCCGGCGCGATTTTTGTTTCCGATCAAACTGTCAAATTTGAGCCCATTCCGACACAGTCGAGAAAAATGACGAAATTGCAGCCGGCGCGATTTTCCTTTCCGATCAAATTACCAAATTTCAGCCAATTCCGACACAGTCTAGAAAAATGACGAAATTGCCCCCGGCGCGATTTTTGTTTCCGATCAAACTGTCAAATTTGAGCCCATTCCGACACAGTCGAGAAAATGACGAAATTGACCCCAGCGCGATTTTTATTTCAGATCAAACTGCCAAATTTCAGACAATTTCGACACAGTCGCGAAAAATGACGAAATTACACCCGGCGCTATTTTTGTTCCCGATCAACCTGTCAAATTTGAGCCCA
>NW_019250857.1:0-1293 GCF_002742605.1 Olea europaea var. sylvestris
AAAACAGAAATCGTGTGCAAAAGTTACGCTCAATTTTTCAAACGTTGACAATCCGAATATGCAAGTGCTCGTTCATCAAAAAATAAATGGTCGAAATCCCTCTTACGTCACGACGATGTGTGAGTTTAGTCCAAAACGGTCCATACATTCTCGAAAAGTACATATGGGCCCAAAACGGAAATCGTGTGCAAAAGTTATGCTCAATTCTTCGAACGCCGACAATCCAAATATGCAACTGCTCGTTCTTCAAAAAAAATGGCCTAAGTCCCTCTTACGTCAGGACAATGCCATGAGTTCAATTGAAAACGGCGCTACATTTTCGAAAAGTACTTATATGCCCAAAACGAAAATCGTGTGTAAAAGTTGCGCTCAATTCTTCGAACACCGACAATCCAAATATGCGATTGCTCGTTCTTTGAAAGAAAAATGCCCAAAATCCCTCATACGTCACGGCAAAGCGGTGAGTTCAATCGAAAACGGTCGCTACATTTTTGAAAAGTACTTATTGGCCCAGAACGGACACCGTGTACAAAAATTGCTCTCAATTCTTCGAACGCCGACAATCTAAATATGCAAGTGCTCGTTCTTCAAAAAATAAACGGTCGAAATCCCTCTTACGTCACGACGATGTCGTGAGTTCAATCCAAAATGGTCGCTACATTTTCGAAAAGTAGTTGTAGGCCCAAAACGAAAACCGTGTTCAAAAGTTATGCTCAATTCTTCGAACGCCGACAATCCAAATACGAAAGTACTCACTCTTCTAAAAAGAAATGGCCAAAATCCCTCTGATGTCACGACGATGCTGTGAGTTCAATCCAAAATGGTCGCAACATTTTGAAAAGTACTTATGGGCCTAAAACGGACATCGTTTGCAAAAGTTACACTCAATTCTTCGAACGTCGACAATCCAACCTCAAAAAAAATGCCCGAAATCCCTCATACGTCACGGTAAAGCTGTGAGTTCAATCAAAAGCGGTCGTTACATTTTCGAAAAGTACTTATGGGACTAAAATGGAAACCGTGTGCAAAAGTTACGCTCAGTTCTTCAAACGTCGAGAATCCATTTATGCAAGTGCTCGTTGTTCAAAAAACAGATGGCCAAAATCCCTCTTACGTCACGACGATGCCATGAGTTCAATCCAAAATCGTCGCTACATTTTCCAAAATTATTTATGGGCCCAAAATGGACACCGTGTGCAAAAGTAACGCTCAATTCTTCGAACGTCGACAATCCAAATATGCAAGTGCTCGTTCTTCAAAAAGCAAATGGCCGAAATCCCTCTTACGTCACGA
>NW_019250858.1:0-26399 GCF_002742605.1 Olea europaea var. sylvestris
TGGGGTGTGGACCTCATAGGTCCCTTGCCTAAAAGTAAAGGAGGAGCGAGTTCTGTCATCATCGCCATTGACTACTTCACAAAATGGGTCGAGGCCGAGCCCTTTGCAAAGATCACAGAAGCAAATATTCCAAATTCTTATGGAAGAACATCATATGGCAATTTGGAATCCCCCACTCAATCTATTGGACAACGGAGGTAATTTGACAACAAGAAAGTCCAGGACTTATGTGAGGAGTTGGGGGATCAAGAAGCATTTCTCTACACTGCATCATCATCAAGCCAATGGGCAGGGCAAGGCTGTAAATAAAACCATTAAATAAACTTTGAAGGGAAAACTCGATGCCTTCAAAGGAGCATGGGTTGACAAATTGCCTCCAATATTATAGGCAATCCGAACCACCAACAAGATTCCAATGGGAGAGACTCCTTTCTCTATGATTTATGGGGTTGAGGCCATAAGCCCAGTAGAAGTCGAACTATCTTCTCCACGTCGACTACACTTCGGTGAAATATCAAATGATGAACTTAGGAGGTTTGAACATGATTTCCTCAATGAAAAGAGGAACGACTTCTCAGTTAAAGTTGGCCACCTACCAAAGGAAGATGACCTACTATTATAATGCTAAAGTTAAGAAGAGGTTCTCGGATTAACGACATGGTGCTTCAAAGAGTGTTCCAATCTTCCAATGGGCTAGGCACTCTAGGCCCAAACTGGGAAGGGTCTTACCACACAACTGAAGAGATTCGATCCAAAACTTATAGGATTGAGGACTTGAATTGTGAAGTATGGCCCTATCCATGGAATGTTGAGCACTTGAGTATTTACTATCAATAAATGTATTTTATTGCTGGAAGCTCCGACCTAGCTTTTATAAAAATTTTCAAATGTAAATAAGAAGTTTATGTGTCTATGATGCCATTTAGAACAAGAAAGAATTAACTCTAATGAAGCACAAGCGCCTCGGAGGAGAGGGTTTACCCTCAAAAGAGGGTCACCTCATTTGAACTCCGAAGTGTACATCATATGCCTCACTTGGTGAAGCTGAAAGCCAAGTGAGGAGCTTTGCTTGGGTGAACCATCCACCATGTAGGGAAGTGCGGAGAAGAGGGTTTGCCCTTAAAAGAGGGTCACCTTGTTTAAACTCTGAGACGTACATCACATGCCTCACTTGGCGAAATTAAACGTCACACCTTTACATGGGTGACCCACCGCCATGTAGGGAAGCATGGGTGCCTCAAAAGACAGGGTCTACAATCTAAAGAAGGCCACCTTATTCGAATTTTGACGGATACATCACATGCCTCACTTGACGACGCTGAACGTCAAGTGGGAGGCCTTTGCGTGGATGAACCGTCCAACACGCAAAATGATCGCTTCATTGTCTTGTAGAACTAGAAACGAAAATAGGTAGCTTCCATTTTAGAACCTAACTACTTGCAAGCTTACCGTGTTTAATCAAAAGGGCCACGTATTCCGATTAAATGAATGTATGCATTGTTAATCCAACGTATAATCTTTGAATACATGCGAGGTAATTGTTTACTAATTAAGAGTTATTATATCGATGAACTACTCTCATTTACTACATCAAGTATGATGGTTGATTGGAATCAATGTCAAGCATAGATGTAAATTTGAACATACAATACTTATAAAAATCATTCCACTAATATAAAGTTTTCATTACAAGCTGAGGGCCATAACCATTACAAAATAAGATCAAGTAACTATACTATGAGGAAGGTGGGTGAGGCTTCAATGCTTCCGTTGTAAACGCTTCGGCAGCAACTTCATTAGAAGGTTCTTCTACAAGAGTCTCCTCCTCAGCTGCTTCCTTGGTGGGGGTCTAAGGCACCTCATCCAGATATTTTATCCCAAGCTCTACTGTGTTCAGGTCCAAAAAAACCCCCTCCAATCTATCTACCACTTCAGCATAACCCAACCTCTAGTAAGAATCGAAGCTCCGGTACTCTTCTATAAGATGAAAGTTGGCAATAGAGTTTTTCACCACCTCCTCTCTCACCATAGGGAGCTCAATCTCCAACATCTGGGCCTCTACACGTATTGAGGTAGGTATATTATTAGCCCACATTAAAGAAAAGTGCCATTTTTTTTTTGTGGAAATTTGACAAATGTTAACATAGGAATTGACAATAGTTTCCAGCCCTTAGCCTTCACCAAGTGGGGTGTGGACCTCCTCTAGTAAGAATCGAAGCTCTGGTACTCTTCTGTAAGATGAAAGTTGGCAATAGAGTTTTTCACCACCTCCTCTCTCACCATAGGGAGCTCAATCTCCAACATCTGGGCCTCTACACACTTGAGTTTCTAGAAATTGGTTGGCATCTCTAGCTCCTTAGAGCTGCAAGTTGGCATGTTCCAAGGCTTCTAATGTCAGTTTCTGATGATTGTTTGAGGTTTCAACCTACTTCGTCAGATAGGTGACCTCGCACTGGGACTTGTGGACTTTCCTCTTCAGAGCTTCAATCTCCACCAAAGTAGAATCCAACTTAGCTATATCCTCAATCTTTTCAGCCTTCACCGCCTCAGCCGCGGCCCTCAACTTTTTTATTTTCTCCTTGACAAAGGCCAACTTGTGTACCAAGGTCTTATTCCTTGTCTGAATGTTAGCCAATGCAACATGACATTCAAGGGCTACGCTAAACGCCCTGATACTTTGGTTCACCAACGCCGCAGTAAGGTCCATCGCGTCACAGGTGGACACATGTAGCTACCATTGCTCAATCCAGAACTTGTAGAAATTTGTAGTTATAGCATGAATCTCCGGTGGTAGTATCTCCAGTACTACCAGGGCTATCTCTTCATCTTGCCCGCTAAAAATCTTCTAGTCATCCTTGGAGGTTTTACAACTGGATCCTTCTCTGGGGCCTTTGAGACCTGCTCTTCCTTCCTGGCCTCTTCATTGGCTCGACGTACTGTTTTCCACCTTCACTGTCTTTATCTAGGCCTCTATAATTTTGGAATGGCAAGTGCTACTGGCTTCGGGAGATGATCCATTGTGGTGTAAAATTTGCCAGAGCTATCGCTACTGTGCAACAGTTTTCTCCTCTTTGGTGGCTCCTCAACCACCCCTTAGTTTATGTGCATTACTTTCTATTTCATGTGACATTCATAAATTTACAACATTATACACTAAGATAAACAATATGTTATTTCTCTTCAAGAAATTTTCTTTATTCATTAGTTTCAGAATAAACAAAATCAGACTAATTGTAATTGCGATTGGAAATAAAAAAACAAAAACAAAAGCAAATTAGCCTATCCTTTTTTTATTTTTTAATGAAATCATATCTAAAATTTCGAATGTACTTAATTATCAAATACCATATATCAAGAGATAAGGATTACTAAATTATTTGTTGGATATGTTTCCTTTTTTATTTTCAAAAAATACCCTAAAAATATTTGTGACAGTGTTTGGAAAACAACCAAAATCAGCTGCCAGACAAGGAAAACCCAATGTTTTTGCTTGTATTTTATCACTTCAACGGTTAATATTTTTTGATTAAGTACCTCTTAACTCCAACATGAATTATTTAATTACTATCAACAAGTATTAAAATTTTAAAAAGTTATTGCTAAGATAAATGTAATTTCAAATTGGTAAGACTAATTTTCATATTAATAAATTTAGTATCTTTTACAAAATGATTTATCTTATCAACCACACACTCTCTATTTACAATTGATTTCCTCAGAACATTTCCTACAAATTTTAAGGCTTAAGTACTTTTTTTTTTAACTATCAAAATGAAATTGCACACTTTTTTTACTTGCTTACTTTTAGCGTGTTAAAAAAAAAAAAATAAATAAAAAATAAAAAAGACATCACCTGCACTAAATACTCGAGGATAAATTTTATATTATTGATTTTTTAGATACCCAGCATTTTTGCTTGCTTCTTTGACACTTACAGATCTACTTTAAGTCATCTCAACATATCAAATCTAAATTATCAAAAATATTAGAATAAAATTTATAGATTTTGCACGTAAGCCATACTCGATTTGATTCACCAAATAAGTATTCCCTTGTGGAATGGTAACCTTGGCATTGTTCGTCCCTTGGTTACAAGCTCAATTCCATGCTGCCACGACAGCCTAGCAATCTTTTAGAAGAAAATGTAAGATTAATAGAAAAAAAGTCATAGTGCTCTATCAAATGTGATCCTAGTCAAACATTATGTTTAGGTTACCTCTATGCCACATATGATGTTTTAATTATACATAACATTATTCTTATGTTTATCTCCATATTGTGCAGGACCCTTGGACCCTTAGCTTTTATCCATATTTATCTACACAATCCGTAGGGCATATAGCTTTTATATTATTTATCCACACATATAGTAGAATCCCCTATTTTTAAATAGTTAAAACCAATACCAAACAAGAATTATAATGTTTGAAAGTATAGAGTTATTTTGGTAACATCTTCTTTTCATCTCCGAGTGCTCTAAATTTCATGACATCCAAGGTAGGTGGCACAAAAACCAAAACATAGCTTGTTAAACTTCCTCCATTTCCTACTTATGATGCCAAGGATGTGGCATAAAATCAAAATACAAGAAAAAAATTTCCCACACCAATATTTTTCAATTAACAATTAGTTTTTTAAAAAAAAAAAAAAAAAAAGCAATGCCTTCCCAAAAGTAGGAAATGGATAATAATGATTATTTTGTTGACAACATAAGCTAAAAGGGAAATTGGCACAGTATCCCATAACGTTTACCTAATTTGCAAAATATTCCTATAACTTTTCATTTTGGCACAATATTCCCTAGATTATACAAACCTTGTAGAATACAACTTTTTGTTCAATTTTCTTCATAAAAAATTGTAAAACAACGAATTTACCTTCCTCTTAATAAACAAAAAAGAAAGAATAAAAAATAATGAATTAATTATGACATTCAAGGGCTACGCTAAACGCCCTGATACTTTGGTTCACCAACGCCGCAGTAAGGTCCATCGCGTCACAGGTGGACACATGTAGCTACCATTGCTCAATCCAGAACTTGTAGAAATTTGTAGTTATAGCATGAATCTCCGGTGGTAGTATCTCCAGTACTACCAGGGCTATCTCTTCATCTTGCCCGCTAAAAATCTTCTAGTCATCCTTGGAGGTTTTACAACTGGATCCTTCTCTGGGGCCTTTGAGACCTGCTCTTCCTTCCTGGCCTCTTCATTGGCTCGACGTACTGTTTTCCACCTTCACTGTCTTTATCTAGGCCTCTATAATTTTGGAATGGCAAGTGCTACTGGCTTCGGGAGATGATCCATTGTGGTGTAAAATTTGCCAGAGCTATCGCTACTGTGCAACAGTTTTCTCCTCTTTGGTGGCTCCTCAACCACCCCTTAGTTTATGTGCATTACTTTCTATTTCATGTGACATTCATAAATTTACAACATTATACACTAAGATAAACAATATGTTATTTCTCTTCAAGAAATTTTCTTTATTCATTAGTTTCAGAATAAACAAAATCAGACTAATTGTAATTGCGATTGGAAATAAAAAAACAAAAACAAAAGCAAATTAGCCTATCCTTTTTTTATTTTTTAATGAAATCATATCTAAAATTTCGAATGTACTTAATTATCAAATACCATATATCAAGAGATAAGGATTACTAAATTATTTGTTGGATATGTTTCCTTTTTTATTTTCAAAAAATACCCTAAAAATATTTGTGACAGTGTTTGGAAAACAACCAAAATCAGCTGCCAGACAAGGAAAACCCAATGTTTTTGCTTGTATTTTATCACTTCAACGGTTAATATTTTTTGATTAAGTACCTCTTAACTCCAACATGAATTATTTAATTACTATCAACAAGTATTAAAATTTTAAAAAGTTATTGCTAAGATAAATGTAATTTCAAATTGGTAAGACTAATTTTCATATTAATAAATTTAGTATCTTTTACAAAATGATTTATCTTATCAACCACACACTCTCTATTTACAATTGATTTCCTCAGAACATTTCCTACAAATTTTAAGGCTTAAGTACTTTTTTTTTTAACAATCAAAATGAAATTGCACACTTTTTTTACTTGCTTACTTTTAGCGTGTTAAAAAAAAAAAAATAAATAAAAAATAAAAAAGACATCACCTGCACTAAATACTCGAGGATAAATTTTATATTATTGATTTTTTAGATACCCAGCATTTTTGCTTGCTTCTTTGACACTTACAGATCTACTTTAAGTCATCTCAACATATCAAATCTAAATTATCAAAAATATTAGAATAAAATTTATAGATTTTGCACGTAAGCCATACTCGATTTGATTCACCAAATAAGTATTCCCTTGTGGAATGGTAACCTTGGCATTGTTCGTCCCTTGGTTACAAGCTCAATTCCATGCTGCCACGACAGCCTAGCAATCTTTTAGAAGAAAATGTAAGATTAATAGAAAAAAAGTCATAGTGCTCTATCAAATGTGATCCTAGTCAAACATTATGTTTAGGTTACCTCTATGCCACATATGATGTTTTAATTATACATAACATTATTCTTATGTTTATCTCCATATTGTGCAGGACCCTTGGACCCTTAGCTTTTATCCATATTTATCTACACAATCCGTAGGGCATATAGCTTTTATATTATTTATCCACACATATAGTAGAATCCCCTATTTTTAAATAGTTAAAACCAATACCAAACAAGAATTATAATGTTTGAAAGTATAGAGTTATTTTGGTAACATCTTCTTTTCATCTCCGAGTGCTCTAAATTTCATGACATCCAAGGTAGGTGGCACAAAAACCAAAACATAGCTTGTTAAACTTCCTCCATTTCCTACTTATGATGCCAAGGATGTGGCATAAAATCAAAATACAAGAAAAAAATTTCCCACACCAATATTTTTCAATTAACAATTAGTTTTTAAAAAAAAAAAAAAAAGCAATGCCTTCCCAAAAGTAGGAAATGGATAATAATGATTATTTTGTTGACAACATAAGCTAAAAGGGAAATTGGCACAGTATCCCATAACGTTTACCTAATTTGCAAAATATTCCTATAACTTTTCATTTTGGCACAATATTCCCTAGATTATACAAACCTTGTAGAATACAACTTTTTGTTCAATTTTCTTCATAAAAAATTGTAAAACAACGAATTTACCTTCCTCTTAATAAACAAAAAAGAAAGAATAAAAAATAATGAATTAATTGTAGTCATAATCCTAAAATTTTCAAAAATTGCAAATAAATCCTAATTAAAATAATTAAAAATAAAACTTTTTTTTTTCTGACCACCACTACAAATCTAAACTTTCTTCTTCCCTAATGCTTCAATTATCTTTACCTCCAAGTCATACATAGTCTCCATCTATGTCGTAGTCAATGTCCCGACTTAGTGGCTACCGTGCAAATGTCGACTCTTAATCTATATCTCCACCTTCACGCCTTCAGTAACCTCCGTTTCCTCTTTTATCCTACCCAATGGCCTTCCGCAATGCATTACTTGCTTTTGAACAACTGGAGAGAGAACAACTCACTCTTGGCAAGCATAGTGAAATAACAAGGTTCGAACCATATCATGAATATTTTTAAATTTTAGCATCAAATCATGTGATTACATGTATAGTCATTTGATAACTTATAAAGTAATTCATGAATAATGAACACTTTCCACAAAACTCATTCTAACTATATAGAGTACAATGTATAAGAGATACGTGTAAAAAATGTTACTAATATCGTGTGAACAAGACTCCAAACCTTAATTTTGTGAGAAATGACAGAATATACATAATAAATCATTGCTGAATGAATATTTTACTCAAATAATAAAATTCAAATCCAACGCTACTAATACCATTTAGACAAAATAGCTCATATTTATCTTTGTGTAACTTTTTTCTCTCTCTATTTGTGAGCATATCTTTTTTAGTTATCTTATAAACAGATTTTTTTTTGTTAAGCTTTCTAAATAACCATTGTAGTGAGTTTTAAGTCGATGACTCCCAAGTCAAATAACTATAGGGCACCAGTTTGTTTTCTTTATAGGAAATATACTAGAGTTTAAGATAGCTAGTTAAAGATCAATTTATATTCAATGTCATTCCGCCACACCAATGATCGCGATCCAAAATCTCACACACGAGATCAAAACTTACAAGAGCTTAGTGTGTGCAACGCATATGATGCATCTAGAAACCTATATCAAGTACTCCAAAAAGTTCTAATTGACTCAATGAGAACTTTCGTCACCTTTCATTCATTTGACTAGTTCTTGATCACGAGATAACATGTCCAAGGATATCACTTCAAAGTGTTATAACTTCAAAAACCATTATTTTTTCTCTTTTTTGTTTATTAAAAATAAGCAAAAAATTAGATAATAAAGAAATTAGAGTGCATGCATGAATATATAGACACAATGAACTTGTAAACTAATGCATCTATAGACCTACTCAAGGAGGTATACACACACCAGTTTTCTTAAAAAACTCAAACCTAAGATAAAGCGCGCGCGCGTGTGTACATTTATGGAGATGTGGTCAAGAGGGACAACACAAGTCTCCAAAAGCTCTTGGATAAAATGATGTCTAAAGTTTGTGTTTAGTTCAAGAATGTTGAAGAAGATTTTTGAAAATATTTATAGCACTTGTTTTGTAACAAAACACAATCGTAGTACGCTGTTTGACTCTGTATTCATTCAAAATTTGCTTCATCCAAAGTAATTGAGTACTATGACTTTATATAGCTATGTATTCAACCTCACTCATGGACAAAGATATAGAATTCTGTTTCTTACTTATTATCTAAGCTACAAAACTTGTCCCAACATGAACCAGAGGTATTTTTTCTATCATTAGTATTTCCGGTCTAGTCGGTATCAAAATAGCCTGCTAGATCTTGATTTAAATTTCTAGAGAAAAAATTCCATAATCTATAGTGCCATTGATATATCGAATGATACGTCTCACAGCACATAAGTGAGACTTTTTAGGGTTAGCTTGAAATCTAGTAGAAACATCAACACTAAATGCTATGTCAAGTCTATTAATAGTCAAATAAAGAATTTACCAATCATACTTCAATAAAAATGTTTAACCAACACTTTTCTTATAGGATCATGACCTATCTTAAGACTCGTGCTCATGAGTGTTCTGGTGTGTTTCTTACCATCTTACACATCAGTTTGTTTTACTTGAAAACCAAGAAATTTTAGATCTTCTACCATACTTATTTCAAATTCTTGTATGTGTTTATCAATTTCATGAACAAATGAATCAATGGAAAATCCAAATATAATGTCACCAACATATATTTGAGCTATGGTTATGATTTTCTCCACCCATCTAATGAACAACGCTCTTTCTACACTACCTCTAGAGAACGATGTTCCAAAAGATATGTAGTTAGTCTGTTATGCTAATCTCTAGGAACTTGTTTTAATCCATACAAGGCCTTTTTAAGTCATAGACAGTGGAGAAACACACGATCAATAAATCCATTAGGTTATTTGACGTATGTCTCTTCTTGAAGTATTCCATTCAAGAAAGCACTTTTGACTTGCATTTGATATAGTTTGAAACATAGAGTCCAAGATACAGCAAGTAGGATGTGATAGATTCAAGTCAAGCTATAGGGGAAAATATCTCTTCAAACTCCATACCTTCTACCTCGGTATATTCTTAGGCAACTACATAGCCTTATAGTTATTCAAAACTCCCTTATGTAGCATCAACCCTTCTTCTGCATTACCAATGATATTGTACTTAGAATGATTCGACTTAACTTTAGATGAAGGTTCCTTAGAATGAGTGGACTTATCATTAGGTAATGGTTCGTTAGGAAGTTTAGACTTATCACTAAATGATGGTTTCTTACTTGGAGTATCTATATCTTTTTGGGAGGTTTGAAGTTCTAGTTTAGGGTTCTCTTTAGATTCAGCGATAGGATCATCCCTTATTTGATCTATTTCTTCGAGGTTCCCCAATGGCTCCCCCTCAGTCAAGGCATCATCACCAATAACATTTATAGGTTCCATAACTATGAGTATATGAGAATTGTATACACGATAAACTCTACTATTTCTAAATTTCTGTAGAAATGTTCCTTCATCACTGTTAGAGTCAAACTTACTTAAGTTCTCTATATACAAGATGCAACACTTGCTACCAAACACTTGAAAGTATTTGATAGCAAGCTTTCTACCCTCCCACATCTTATAATGTGTTTTATCAGTCTTAGGTCTATGATAAACTATATTCACTATATGACATGCAGGGTTAGTAGCTTTATCCCATGCTTATCTTGAAGCATAGCTCTAGCCATCTTTTGAAGTATTCTATTTTTCCTTTCAATTATTCCATTTTGTTGTGGAGTGATTGGCGAAGTGATCTCCCTATCGGATTCACTCCTTCAAGTAGAATTTCTAAAGGTGAAAGTTTTCAAACTTTGTCCCATGATCATTTTCGATTCTAGTTATGGTGCATTCTTTCTCATTCTGAAGTCTTTTACACAAAAGGATTTGGCAAGATTGAAGATATCAGATTTTTCTCTCAATCCATGTAAACCTAGAATAACCATCTGCAACAACTAAAATATAATGTTTAACACCTAGATTTCAAGTCTTAGATGATCCTATTAAATCCATATGAACTAGTTCTAAAGGTCTATTTGTCAAAATGCTAGAAATTTGCTTATGACTAATGCTAAATTATTTTCTTGTTGATATGATCTACAAACAATATTATTGAAACTTTTTTTTTTATCTAGTTTAGGACGACCACCAAGAAGTTCCTTCATAGCCAACTTCTACAAAATTTCGTAATTCACATGACCATGTCTTTGATGCCAAATTCAATCATATTAATCTTGAAGCTACAGTACACATAGTTAGAATTTGGAAGAACTCCAAAACTATTATCAAGTGCTCTTCTTCCTTCCATGACCATAATACCGTTAGAGTCATACACAGTACACCTTTTCTTGAAAAGTTAATCTCATAATCATCATCACAGATTTGACTAATGCTTAATAGGTTAGATTTTAAATCTTCCACATGGAGAACATTTGAAATGTAGGAAAACCAGAGATCTCAACTATACCTTTACCAAGAATAAGTGCTAACGGCATCTCCAAAAGTAATGGTTCCATCTCTCCAATCCCAAAAGTAGAGAACAAAGCTTTATTTTCAGATATATGTTTAGAGCATGTACTATCAAGATACTGTGTCAAATCATTTTTACCCTTAAGAGCAACATGACGGTTCAATTTTTCTTTATGATCTGAGTTTACTCTTTCTAATCCAAACCTTCCTAGAAGACGATGTTATCTTAGTGAGTCATCATTTTTGTCAAGTACTTGACTTGATTTTTTAAGAACCTAACCTGACTAGTAATGTCCTAATTATTGTTTCTACCCAAGAGTTTGCAACAACTAGGTCTTATGTGGCCTAACTTACCATAGTCATAACACGTAGGAATAAACCTAGGGGCAACACTAGATTTTAAGTTTGCATATATGACCTCTATCACGCGATTTCCTTTTTCTTAGGTTTGGTGACTCCTACGCTCTTAATCTTGATAGAGATAGGTACAAATGTGTTTTAAAACCTTTCTCACTATAGCCTAAACTTCCCCATTTCTAGCAGGTTTGTTTAGTCGTAAGATGCTGTCAAGTTTCTTAGATCCACTAGAGAAAGAGTAAAGTTGGGTATTGGATTTCTCAAGATCATCACAAAAGTCTTAACGTTATTTTTTGGGACAACTTTCTTAACTTCAACTTATTTATACTTCTAATTGATTTCTCAAATTTGACCATGTCTCTTCTTTAAATATTTAAGATCATGTAGTTTCCTAAAGGCATACCTATTTACTTTTTTCAACTTAAGACTCTCCTCTAAGAGCTGGTATAGGTGTCATATACCGTTTCGTATTCAGGTCCTTCTTCTAAAGAGTTATTTGTTCTAAGTCCTCAACCCTCACGCGTTTCTTCTCAGATTTAGCCCCTGTTGGGCCCCCATTACGTGGAAAAATTAATTGGTGGAATAGTATTTTTTTTGAAAAATGAGTCGTTGAAAATGAAGGAAAAACTTTCGATTCGCGTGTAATATTATTTTATGAAAGATTGTGTGGTTAAAAATATAAGAGAGAAAAATGAAATGTAATGTATTAAAAATTAATGGGGCTCAAACAGGTGCTTACTCTTAACTACAGACACAAAGGCCATATAGATCAGACACCCCTCAAAATTGGAAGGTTCACTTTGATTACTTGAGTAAGACTTATTATTAGTGAGAGACACATTAATAGCATTACCTAGGGTCTTTTTATAACTAAGGCACTAAGCTCTAATGTGACCAAATCCCTGACACTCATGACATCAATAAATTAAGAATTCTTCCAACATTCCTAGTACCTTTTTTCTTTCCTGAATTTACTAGGATCACCCTTGTATTTTTCTCGAGGTCTCTTATTATTCCTAAAAGAATATTTTGAATTTTTGAATAAAATAAGCTACCGCCTCACCTTTTATGGCTTGCTTGGGAGTTTCGGTTATTTTACTTGTAGGTAATTTTTTTATATATAAGTCAATATTAAAATTTAAAAATTTAATGAGATTAAATATTTAATTAAAAAATTAAGTCAATGTTGTTTACTTATAAGAAAATTTTATACTGTTAAATAATTTAGTGGATTTTTCACTTACAAGTAATTTTTTTATATTTTACAAATGAATTTTGGATTTATTAGTGGTATTTTTATTTATAAATAATTTTTTAGTTAATACTTACAAGTTAGTTTTGAGGAAAATATGTTGATTGGAAATAATTATTTTATAGAGGGTAAAATTAGAAGAGAATATGAAAAAGGGCCAAAACTCGTAAATTTCGTGGGTTGAAAGAATCGGTCAAAATTAATACGCCAATTTTGGGTGGTTTTTAAACCATCCATAATCGATTGAAAAAAAATTAGCAAGCACCAATTTTTCCAATCTCTCATAAATTGTGCCATCCAAAATTCATTCAAAAAAATCCCAATCTCTCATAAATTAGTTCATAGGTATGTAGTGATCCAACAAGTTCGTCTATCTTAATTGTATCTATTTCTTTGCTTTCCTCAATAGCAATGACCTTAGGTCTAAAATCTTAGTTCCCTCATGTGTGGTCAATAAATGTGGCTTACAGTTTTCAAAAATCTTGCAATCTTAGTTCGCCCTAATTATCAAGATTTCCATCTCCTTATGATAAACTTCTACACTATTCGACCTCCGATACAAACTTTGCAATTTTTGATGGAGCTCCCGATAATAATGACTAGACACAAACCACTTCCTCATCACCACCTTCAATTCATCCCAAGTCAATATAGGCCTCTCCCGATTCCATTCCATCCTAGGCTCCGCCTACCCAGCTTCCTAGCATGAGGTACATACACCTGTTGCCCTCTACTAAAATTTACAACCGAAGTATCCAACCTATAGCCCGTCCTACCCGGCTTCCTACCATGAGGTACATCCTGTGTGTTGATTTGATTACTGTTTCAGCTGGCATTTGATCCATCTCTATTAGACATTCTCTCATTTTTTCGCCACACCAATGTTCACTTGGAATCACACAATTGGCTTTTACGCTCTAAGAGGCTCGCCACTCTGCATTTTACAACTCAATGCTTTCATCAAGTGCTTCCAAGAGCAACAATGAACTCACAAGATTCAAACTTATGGATTCAAGACAGAATTTAAGTCAAGGAATGTGATTTCAAGAAATTTGCAAAAATTGGAATGGAATTTGAACGAACTCAACGAAAATCATTTAACAATCGAATTGTAACAAAACAAAAATGGAGGTGATTTTGACAACTTTTGAAACTTGTGAATCAAATTGTAGGAGGTAGTAAATCAATCAAACTAATTTTTTTTATGTGAACAGTAACTTTTAACATGAACAGTATTTCTCTCTTTTTTGATTTTTTTTTACAAAACAAGATTATGCCCCCGTTTGAGCCCCATTATTTCTTATTACATTAAATTAACTTTTTCTCTCTCCTACTTTTAACCACACAATCTTCAATAAAATAATAATACACGTAAATCAAAAACTTTTCAACCACTCAATTTTTCAAAAAATACTATTCATCTCATTATAATTTATAAGTAATGGGGCTTAAACAGGGGCTATACTACCAACAAAAAGATAGATCTAGAAATTAAGAACGACTCAAGAACATGAAAGGAAAACTAAGAAAACAAGAACTAACGACTCAACAAGAAAAAAATATAAAGATTTATCTGATTAAATTGGAGCCAAAGCTCGCTTTGATACCAACTGATGTGAACTCCATAGCAATTGTGACTACTGAATTCACAACTAGATTGATGCGGAACCCAAGAACGCCAATTGATAACCCGATTTTGGATTTGAACCCAACAAAGTGAAATAAGAAACCCAAAGATAACAATGATGCAATGAACCCCTTGTTTACAAATTGAAGAACCCACGATCCGATATTGAAGGCCACAAGAATTTCTCCTAGATAAGTTCGATTAATTGCTCAATGGAAGAACAACTGGAAGAAAGTGAAAAGCCTCTCTTTGAATTGCATAATATGTCAAAAGTCTTCCAATGAAAAATAACGGAAAGTATTTATACTAATCCTAGAAAATCTGTAAAAATTGGACTAAAAAATGTCCATTATGGTAAGTTCAAATGGAATAAAATTCTAGCCAAAATAAGGAAAAATGCGTAAAAAAAAAAACTCCGAAATTAACTATCGCTCAGCCACGTCGAACAAAAAGCGAGCAACGTCAATGTCGCTCGAGAGAAGCCCCAGCAAAAAGTGAGCAAAAATGGTTCTGCTTTTCTCGTTCGAGTGAGGTCCCAGCAAAGAGCGAGCAAAATTTCGGCATGTTGTCAACTTTGTTCTTGACTTGAATCAAGTTCATCCACTTGGATTAGACTCCCGAGCTCAACACCAAACTTGTTCCTCTTTGCTTCAAGACCAATGTTTCTTCAATTGATGATTGAACCAGCATTCCCATCACTTGATTGTCCTTCTTCATCCTCGACCGTGTCACCGGACCAGCTCCGACTATCAGTGGATCTCTACTCAGACTTGAATTCTCAACCTTCGAATCTTGGATCATATCATCTATTATCTAATTAATTAACAATAGAATCATAACACTTTTCAGAATAAGAATTTTACCTTTACTTAGTTAAGCATACATGGGTCGTAGGATGAGGTCAACTGGTGAATGCGAGATGCCACGAAGTGCCGTAATTCTTCATTTTTCTCATTTTAAATTCCTTACATTGTACTTAAAGTACATACATATGTATATTTTTTTAAAACAAAAATGACGAGTTTATAGAATCAACTAAATTCATGGTTTAATACCATGTTGTAGCGCCCCAACCATAATGGATTGAGACATCATTAGAATAATTGTACCTTAGTCATAGACTTAGCAATTAACTATATGTTTTGCTAAAAGCATAAAGATTTAATTTAAGAAATAATTTTTTTAAACAATATATTTTTTCATGTATATTACTTATTTTATTACATGGACCATGACATAAACATCAAATAAAAAAAGGTTTAAAATAAAATTTCCATGTATACACATCTTTAAAAAGAAAATAAAACTATGTTGTTTTCTTTTCCTATTTCGACAAGTGCCAAAATAAATTCGTTTAGATAGTTATTAATATCAAAACTTCACGAAATTTTAAAGGAATATAGGAAACTTTTTTATAATATAACATATCCAAAAATCGGCTACTTTTGACAACATATAAGGCACTAAAATATTTCTCAAAATCTCACAGCAACTCGGTTTGGAAGATAAATCAGCTCAATTTACTTAAAATAACATATAAGATTCTACAAACCGATTGACAAACTTTCAAGTTTATTCAATAGCTAACCCATGAAGTATCAAACCCAACTTGTTTTGTTCAAAATTCCAAGTAATGATTTTGAGTTGTGAATTCTTAAATTCAAGGACAAGTTGAAATTTTAAGAACAACAACACTAAATCTTATCGCTTACATTTTCTACATGAGCAGTAACTTGTACTTTTATTTCTATAACACAAATTACTTTTAAACATAAATAATTCATATAATTTTTATTAGAATTTGTGACAAATGATGTTCATAGAACTTTATTTATCTAAAGAAAAACACGTAAACGTTTCATAATCGAATGAAAACATTAAGTCACTAGCTTCTCCATGGCACGTTGCATCTTCATTTACCATCGTCCATGCCCAAAACAAATCAAATCTACCTGTAGGAAGGGAGCTAACCCATAGTTTGAAACTTAATAGATATCATCATGCATTTTGTTGTCAAATTAGAAAATTTGAACTATACAATCATATTGTTGCACGTAGATGGATTTTCGGTAAAATTCAATGTCTATAAAATTATCCTAACACGTAGAGCTGTAGAATAATCATTCAAACTATAGAGGTACTGCACCATCATTACCTGAAGGTACCTATTCATTCATACTTTTAGCGAAAAATCATAGCTTGAAAACGAAATAGCCACTTACACCTCTATCTACCTTGATTTTTCTTGAAATATGAAGGAACAAAATGTTTAAAACCTTTCTACTTCACACCCTTGCTACTCCTTTGAGCTTAACGTAACATAAAACGTATTTTTGAGAGAAAATTAGAGTAAATTCGGATTTGAGGAGAGGTGTTGTGAAAATGTGACTTTCCTCTTCTTGTAGCCTCCATTTTTCGTGAAAAATAAATGTGGAAGTTATCTTATCATTAACTTTTTGTTACATTGAGTTTTTAACTAAAACTTTAAAAAGTTTTAAGCCCATAAAAATAAGTCGTATAAAAAGTTATAACATTTACTTAATGAAAAATAAAGTAAAATGATCTATTCATTTGTTTTGTAACCTATCTTTATCAATGCCCACGAATAAAACAATTATTTCATCCAATAAACTTGATATAATTGTTCTTAATGTGCAAACCGAGTGTTTTTAACTCAAAAATAATTTTGTAAAAACATTTATAAAAAAATCTGCACGATAATTCGAACATGGGTTATCTTTGTGAAATACCTGCAGATAACCATTATGGCAATCAAGTTGTTCATCAAATTTTTGGAATCAATTTTACTTAAACTTAATCTGTTAAATTGTTGGGCTGATTTGGGATTTCATCACCTTAATTGGGCTAACTTCCATAGCATATTTTTCAAATGGGCTACATCAACCAACTTAAGAATATAAAATTCCGGACATTATAATCGTTGGAATGAGAGATCATTATATCTCGAGAAACGATTTTTATTCCAACTTCGACGGTACTGGGGAGAATTCGTCTTAAGGATAAAGTTCAAGTCTTGGTCTATTTTCAATTCTGATTTCATTTTGATTCTTGACCTTATTTCATTCTAAGTTAAATTAAGTCATGGATAGGTTTTCTAGTTAAATAATATTTAAAAAAATATCAAAACATATTTTACTAAATTATGAGATTATGGACTTAATGGGTTATTTCATTCAATAGAGTGTTTGGGATTCATAGCCAATGGGAAGAGCCATTTTTTTTTTTTATGTGGTTAGATGAGCCTAAGGAAAGAGAATCTATTGTTGGAGAAATAGATGATGCTAGAATGACTTTCTTTAAAGGCTAGAGGAAAAATTCTACAAGTAAAAGAATCGAAGACCATAGAAGTTGGAAACTTAGTGCAGATAATAGTTGAACTAAATTAATTTAGATTTCGTACTTGAAGCAAATGAGACTGGATCAAAGTCTCTCTCTTAGACCTAGACCAATGATCTAGACGCAATTAATGACTAGGGATGAGCATAGTTGGATTTGACATGCATATATTTGGAATTTCGTGCTAATCTATGAATTGTGAATATGTTACAAGCGTAGATTAGTTGATTCTTATTAATGTCAACTTAATTCTATTTGCACACATGAATTAAATTCAGCATTATAAAGTGATGTGTTGAATCATATGCTTGATATGTTGAAATAGTTAGAACGTAGATGCTAACCCAAAAATTCCTACAATATACTTCCTACAATCAAATTTAGAATAGTTTAGGGATGATTTTACTATTGTAGGGAGATATGGATATGAATGTAGATTCCATGTGTTTAAATTCTTGTGTGGATTTTCTAAGTCCAATATCATGACAATTAGGTATAAATTTTAAATTAGGGGCTAATTTTTGAGAATGAGTGTTTAATAAGGGGCATGGCAATAACCATGAAAAAAGAAAGGAAACAAGAAGGAAAGAGAGAAAAAATATTTTATCGTGAAACATCTCTTTATAGCCTTTATGACTCGAGTGACTAAGCCTGAAAGGGTATCTAAAAAGTTGGTATCCTATGATCATTTGATTTGAGAGTTATCGCCTAAAACTCACTACAAGGGTCATTTAGAAAAGTTCAATAGAGAGAAGTATGCACATAAGATAAGAAAAAATAATGATTGTGTGTATTTAATACATACTATATGCTTTGATTAAATCACAAACACCTATTTGAAAAAATTAGATCTTTGACAAGGGATTATTACTTAGTTGAATCCTAGAGGTTGAAACATTCAAAATTTTGAGAATCCTTATTTCTTGAAGTATTGATTCGTTATTAGTAGGATCCATCTAAACTAGAGAGAGTGAACAGTTAATATAATAGCAACACAATGAATGTAGACACACACACACACACACACTATATATATATATATATATATATATATATATATATAAGAGTGAACACTATATATATATATATATATATATATTGTGTGTGCGTGTACGTGTGTATATTTATATGTCGCAAAAAATTAAATGGGCAACAAGTCAATTTGCCGCAACGAATATTCCAATAAAGTTTTTACGAGAAATATGTTCGTTGTGAAAAACAAACACTTGTTACAAAAAAATAAAAATAAAAGAACTTTGCAAAGAGAAGTTAAGACAACAAACAAATAGTGTTGCAAAATATAATAAAAGTAGCAGACGAGGTACATTGCAAAAACTTAACAACAACGTACATTTGTGGGCTTTTGCAGTGTGCATTACATGTTGCCATATCCTTGTACAACATTAGAGTTTGCAGTATACAATGAATGTTGTAAAAAATCTATTGTAATATTTTTTGTCTGTCACAAAAAAACAGTTTTTCTTATAGCATTTTTCCTTAGACTATAGAATTTCTAGAAATAAATATTTCTTATCCCAAAAAGCAGACCCTATTGCATCATAAACATTTTGTTGCAAGAAATAAAAGCTTGTCGCCATAAGTTTCCCACCAAAAAATTTTGGCACCTTGCTTCCCTCATATTTTTGATAATATTATTCATTATATGTTGTGACTTCTCACATTTCACTAATTTTTATGTCGCCTTATATTTTTTGGTGCTTTTTTATTTCATCAAAATCTTCATGAAAAATTTTAAAAATGTGTTGTATTAAATCACTTATTGTGAGAACTTTTTGTAGGTCGCAAAAATTGTGTTGCAAAATCACAATTTTATTGTATAAATTACAAGGTTAGGGAATTGGGACTTGTGGTAAGGTAACTATAAAAGATATATGTGAAATGTGAAAAATGGAAGATGAAAACAAGTTGCGAAGGCAGGAAAAAAGACCATTTTTATCGAATAATATGACATAAGGATTGTTATATATTGGAGAAAAAGAAAAGAAAGAATGTTGCAATAGAAAATGCTTTTAATATGACAACACATGATTAATTGGATATCGAAATTGCTAGAATGTTCCATTCAATTAGTCCTACAAGAAATTATTATTACGTTAGTTCTTCTACTAGTGCTTCCAATAGCCGAATTTTCGGGTATTTGCCTCCTGGATATAATAAGTTTGAGAACTACTCTTCTTAAAAAAAAAAAAGAGAGAGAGAAAACGTGGAAAGGTTATTAGAGCCAATTAAAGGCATGTGATCGGAAAAATGAGTGACCATTGTATCTACAAAGAATGTTCCTAATTAGTTTTAGAAAGAGAAATTATTATTACGTTAGTTCTTCTACTAGTGCTTCCAATAGCCGAATTTTCGGGTATTTGCCTCCTGGATATAATAAGTTTGAGAACTACTCTTCTTAAAAAAAAAAAAAAAAAGAGAAAACGTGGAAAGGTTATTAGAGCCAATTAAAGGCATGTGATCGGAAAAATGAGTGACCATTGTATCTACAAAGAATGTTCCTAATTAGTTTTAGAAAAAATTGCATCCAATTGACCTGTTTTGGTAATCATTTACAAAAATGTCACCCTTTCGTAATTGTGACAAAATTGTCACTTTAGACTCTTTTGTCCATCTTAAAAATCAAAATATCTTGGATGTCCTTAATTAAAATTGAATTGACAAGTGAAAAAAGTAGTACAATAAGTGAAAAAACATCACCCTCACCCCACTCCCCACTTTTTTATCCCAAAGCAAACCCACATATGCTAATATACTTTCACTCTCATCAAATACACAACTTCTCTATCCCATTTCTTTATTCTTGAATTATTTTCTCAATTCCGACCCAAAAAAAAATAAAAAAAATCAATATTCTATCTCTGAATTCCTACATTTTTTGGGATTTAAGAAATGAAAAAGTCTCAAATTCTTCGTTCTTACTATTTTTATGATATTATTCTTTTCATTTTCTTTTAGATTTAAATGTTTGAATAATTTTTGCTTCATTTCTGTTACAGTTGGTTGCGATTTGAAGTTGAGGAAAAAGTTAATTCATATCCAGGGTTTCAATTTCATGCGAGGCCATATTCACGTTCCTAAAAGTTTGAGATTTTCAAGCATTTTCCATGTAATAATGGATCAAATTTTTTAGCATATTCGATTTTTGGGTTTTTGAAAATCTAGATATGTTCCTTTATTTTTGTCCTTTTTTGTTTGGTGTTCCTATTTTTTGAACTAGGTCTGTTCCTTTAGATTTGGAACTAAGATTACTTTATATTTAATAGCCTTTGTGGTTTGGTAATGAAAAAGCGAAAATGGATGAAAATTTTAGTGCTCTCTTGTTTAGTGGATTACACTTAGAAGCAAGAATTTAAGAAACTTTAGTTCACTCTTGTTTAGTGATGGTTGTATGGTTTTAATAATTTTGCTTAATTTTGAAGTTTTATAGAGGATTTATTTTCAAATATGTTATTGTTTTGGAGGTTATCGTTAGGCTAAATTCTTGTATTGTGTTCTAAATTTAATGTTGACTTTGTATCAAGTTAGTCTCATTTTTTTGATGCAATGAGGTTCAATTTGAAGATTCAAACTTTTTATATGAGTTAGCATAAGCAGAGATCACATGGAGTTATGGAACCCATTCATTGCGATAAACTGTCAATATCGATAGCTATGTCTTGGAATTCTCGACAACTGATTCATGTATGTTGATAGTTATGATACAATGCCAAACTTGTTTTAATCAGATGCGTAGCTCAATTGTGTAACTATTATTATTTGTGTATTAAAATGATGGTTGAGTTTAGCTTATATTCAACGAAGTGCACAATGTGGGCTGGGTTAAATTTTTGTAATTAATTTTATTGTCCTATGTCAATTACATCTGTGCTATCCTCCATCCACTAATAATGAAATTGATGGTCTAGTTTACCTATATTGCGCAACTGTTAAATTTTTTTTGATTTAAATATAATGAATAAAATTGAAAGAAGTTGGTGATTGAGCGCATTAATCGACTACAACTACAAATGACCAACAACCAATGTAAGAATAGTTCAACAAATCTAAGATTAAATCACAAATACAAAAGTACTACACATACGATGAATGTCATCATTTTAATATACAAAAAATCACAAAATCATTAAAATGAACATGAACATTACATGATAGGCATTCGAAGTTTCTCCATCAACCGTAAGAGAAGTCTCACTCAAGTGATATTATTTGGAACTACGATTGAAATGGTTAAAATTTGGATTTATGGTGTATGGTAGGATATGAAATAAAAAAAAAAAAAAATTTGTTAACAATTTCTATTATCCATTGTATTATGGATTCATGGATAACTTATCAATAAACTAAACATCAAATCATTAATTGAGGCAATAAATGTATGCAAAAGGTATTTAGAAGGGTAATTAAGACAATTTGCATCCAAAAAAGGCATTTTGAGCACCTTTTCTAAAAGTGAGAAATTTTGTGTCCATTGATATTATAGGGACCTCAATGTAAAATCCACTTAATTTTACGGTGGTGACCGAGTGGACCAATATTGTTAAAAGTTGTTGATTGCTCCGTGAAACAAATGCTTTGTTGCTAACTTGATTAAAGAGGTTATAAATGAAAAGGNTTAAAAGTTGTTGATTGCTCCGTGAAACAAATGCTTTGTTGCTAACTTGATTAAAGAGGTTATAAATGAAAAGGTGGTTCCAAATTGCAAAAGTGACAAGTAAATAATTTAATTGAAATATCCTCACATTTTTGGGCACATGTATTGTACACACACTAAATCTTGCTTTGAAGAACATTATGATGTAAAGAATGTTAACAATAATTTGATTACGTATGATGAATGCAAGTGGATTACTAGTCTTCTTGATGAGGTAATGATCGTTAATTTCTTTTTTATTATTATTATTATTTTTAATCATGATGGTCTCTATGAGACTAGCAATGTTTAATGAATTTGTGTTGTTGTAGTTGTTTTCAATAGGGAAGATTCGATTTCTTTCTACTATTGTCATGCCAAAAAGATTTAAACTTATCCAAATTCGTCTTCAAGCTTTGTTTATTAGTGAAAAATGGTCATTTTATCTAGAAGATGACATGATGAATGTAAGTTTTGTGAAATTGAAAGAACTTTATGATTTTTGGTGGAACACTTGTTATTTTCTTTCCTTAACTTCGTCCATGTATGACATGCTTAGACTTTGTGATATAGATAAACATTGCCTTCACTTAGCCCTTGTTTGGCCCCCATTTTCTAGAAATGAAAATGGGTGGAATAGTATTTTTTTATTTTTTTTTTTGAAAAATGAGTGGTTGAAAAAGAAGGAAAAGTTTTCGATTTATGTGTAATATTATTTTATAGAAGATTGTGTGATTGAAAATAGAATGTAACGTAATGAGATTTAATGGGGGCCAAACGGGGGCTTAGTTTATGACATGTGGGTATTACCGTTGCGAAAGTGAGAGAAATAATTTATAGGCATGACAAAAAAGTTCAAGAAGAGGTATCATCGTTTTACTATGTTGTTCATCGGTACTTGTAGATCGTTATAATAAGAATAACAGTCCACTTCATTGCATGTCTCATTATTCTCTAAATCCAAAGTAATTTCTAAATCTAATTCGTACATTTATTATTCACTTAAACTTTCATAATGTTTACTATTTTTAGTTAGTTATTGAATGAATTGACATTTCTTTATTTTTGTTCTCTTCTTTAGGTACTATAGTTAGGACTCGACTTGCTCCACATAAAGATGTCTACGCCTCTTCAAGAGAGAGAATAGAGTACTTCAAGAGGTAATTGTCAAATGAATATGCTAAATTCTCAACCATGGAAGAAGACTTTGGTGATTTTGAATCTATCCATAAGTGTTGCTACTTGGACACTAAGACTTGGTGGATTATCTATGGTGCACCTATACTTCAAAATTATGCCTTGAAATTATTGAGGCAACCAGCTTTTTCAGCTTATTGTGAGTGAAATTGGAGTACTTATTCCATGTTGCATTCAAAATTTACTGACTCCAAACCATGCTGAAGATTTGGTCTTCATCAATAGAAATTTTTGTCTCTTGTCAAGGAGGAGTGCATAATGCTAACAAGGAGAGGCTAAAATGTGGGATATCCTTAGAGATGCATTTGACATATTAGAAGATGTTGGTGTGCTGGAAGTTGCTAATTTATCTCTAGATGAACTGGAATTGGAAGTGATAGTATTTGTAGATGATGGAGATGAAGATGTTGAAGAGGTTCAAGATGAATGATATAGTTAATTTCGTTTTTACTTTTTGAACTTGTGTTATTAAGGAAAATGTATGAATTTAATGTCACTTTTGATTTCTATTTGTTATTTAATTATTTATATATGATGCAATAAGTTAAAAAAATTATTACGTTAGACTATAATTAAATTTAAAAATTTTTTAAAATAATATTTTAATCAACATGTCAATGAATCATGTCAGAACTTTTTCAAAAAATCGCATCGACATGTTGGTATTGGTGCTTCTTAGATAATTGTGACCATCTTAATTTTTAACGTTCCATAGATAAATTGCTTGCAAGAACTGAACTCAAATTGACAAATAGTTGGTTTTATACCAGGTTTAGTAATGCTACTGCTCCTAGTTTTATAGTCATTTTCCACCAAGTTTATGTGGAGTCTCTTGTTGATTTTGGTTCTATCTTGTATATTTTATTTGAGCTACTCTACTTTTTAATTGTGGAGTGTAATTGTAATAGAGAAAAATATCTCATTTTCTATAAGCATGTGTCTACATTCATCTTTCTTTCTGTTCTCTTCACCTTATTACATGCATTGGCTTGCACTTGCTCTTTCTTATGCTTGTGACTAAGCACACTTCTGAAATATGATCTACAAGGCCCATGTTTCTTTCTCCGTTGTAGATAAGTTAAAGTTTCTTTCTGTACGTGCGAAAAGAAAGGGATGGAGGTGAGGGAATAGAGCAGCTATAGAAGCTTGAAAAATGTATGGTGTAATTTGATTGTGTATGGCACTTAATTCTAATAGATACGTATGTTTCATTTTCTATAAGCATATTTAAATTTAACTGTGTCCATATTTTGTGAAAACTTTTATTAGAGAATGTGGGTGGTGACAGATGTAAGACTAAGGAACCAATGTTATATTCTGATGAGAATGCACACATTTTTATCGAGTTAGATTATGACAATGTGAAAGTAGGAAAGTTGTAATGTTCTACATTCATGAAAGACGATTGAGGCAAGATCAATCAAGAAATAGTTATTTCCCACAAAATCTACTTTTGAGATAGAGAGACTAAAGGGTAAATAGAACCGTTTACATAAGGTGCATCACTTGTTCTCTGACCTTTTATGGCATAGGGTGTTACGTGAGATCCAAATACCAACCAAGTGAATGTTGCAGAGGAAGTTTGGAAACGTTTACACACTATTGTATTCTATTAGTTATATATGATATCATTTTATTTTGCATTCGCTATACAGTTTATTAATGTAGTTTATTTTCACTATTGTAGATAAACAGACTGAGTAAAAGACATTTAAGAAGGATGTAAGCATTTTGAACTAGTTGAAGAGATTTTTAGGGAGACTATAGCTACGCCTGTAGACAATATTTCTACTTTGCTTTCTCCTACATCAGAGGAAGAAAGATAGATAAAATATCAATTATTGAGCAATAGAGTGCATGTACATGTGAAAAATGATGATGTATAAAGTTTCAATTATTCGTCGACTTGATGGTACTAGACCTAACAAACGTCATTGTAAGAAACTCAAAATCAGTAAAGGTAAAAAATAAAAAAAAATCTTGTGGAATGTATAAAGCAAATGATCATCTACAATTAGTACAAGGAATAATGAAACTGCACTTAGGATGCTATAAAAAGCATCCATGGACCCAAAAGAAAAATAAATAAATAAAAATCTAAGCATGAGAACGTTAGTGAAGTCACTAGTCCTTACCCTTATTCAAATATGAAATGCCTTAACATTTTAAACAACATTGAAGGAGTGGTTAACAAGGTTTATATGAAAAGCAATAAAGGTTTTCAAAGATCCAGATTTCACGATGACATTTGTAACAATTCCAGAGATTAGAAGAGGAACTAGCTTGGAAATTCTTTGATTTGCTTGTTTGATTGATCATGTTGAGTATTTTGAACTTCTAATGTATGATTGTGTTCTTTTCAAATGTTGATTATGAACTTTATAATTCTCAATTGATGTGGTAATTATATTTGTTGATGTGTTGGATTTTGATAATGATTGTACCTTTCTAAATATGGTAATTATATTTGTTGGATTATTATCATAAATTATTTGGTAATTGGATAAATGATTCTAGTGACAATGATTTCTTGTGTACAATCATTTCAATTGTTGGAGATACACTGATGCTTAGTTGTTTTCTTTATAATGATTCATATTTTTGGTCAATCAATTTATTATTATTTTTATTTTATTTTTGTAGCAAAAAAAAAAGTAAATTTACCAACTTTAAATGTATATTACTTAATAATTTATTAGCATAAATTGTTCCATTTTACTATATAGTCAAATTAAACTAAATAAAATGTCATAAAACTATTTCTAAAAATCTTTATAAATTATTTTTCAGAATAATAAACCAAATGCATTTCTTGCAGTCTTATAATAGTCCCCAAAAAAACTAAAAATAAATTGAAA